>NC_056757.1:33294994-33595708 GCF_018687715.1 Carya illinoinensis
GCACCCTATTTGCTGCTGCAAGATGTGTATGTCTAGGCTTATCCATGAATTGAGAAAGAACTTGTACTGAGTAGGAGATATCAGGCCTTGTGATGGTTAAATATATTAATCTACTAACTAGTCTTCTATATGCTGTTGGATTATCAAGCAAAGTCTCTTCCATTTTGCTTAGTTTTAAGTTTTGCTCCATTGCAAACTTTTGCGTTTTACTCCCCAACATCCCACTATCTTCAAGAATCTCCAGTGCATATTTTCTTTGGCTAAGTGAAATTCCATTAGCCGATCTAGCTATCTCGATGCCCAAAAAATATTTTAAAGGTCCTAGATCCTTTAATTTGAACTTGCTATCTAGAAATAACTTGAGTTCTTCAATAGCATTCATGTCATTGGATGCTATTAATATGTCATCCACATACACAAGTAGGGCTATGAAGGATGAACCCGAGATCTTAGTAAAAAGGGAGTGGTCTGTAGCAAACTGGATAAAACCATGTGAAATCAAAGTTCCTGAAAATTTGCTAAACCATTGTCTCGAGGCTTGCTTCAAACCATAAAGAGACTTAAGCAATTTACAAACTTGTTTATTCTCCCCCTGTTTAGCAAATCCTAGTGGTAAACTCATATAGATTTCTTCATGAAGATCACCATGCAAGAAAACATTGTTGATATCTAATTGTGTGAGATGCCAATTGAAAATGGAAGCAAGAGCCAAAATGGTTCTAACAGTTACCATTTTAGCAACTAGGGAAAAAGTATCATAATAGTCAAATCCTTCTAGTTGGGTATAACCCTTGGCCACTAATCTGGTTTTGTACCTCTCAATTGTCCCATCTGACCTGAGTTTGACTTTGTAAACCCATCTGCACCCTATGGGAGATTTTCCATTAGGTGGGGTAGTTAATTCCCAAGTTTGATTAGCTTCAAGGGCTGCTATCTCAGCTGCCATAGCTTGTCTCCATTGAGGATGACAAACAGCCTCACTAAAGGATTTTGGCTCAGAAATTGTGGATAAATTGAGAGTAAAAGTTTTATGAGAATGTGAGAGATGACGATAAGAAATTGTAGAGGCTAAAGAATGAGGATTACCTGCCTGTGGAGGACCATCAGAAGAGGAAGACTGAAGTGGAGTCTGAGAGGGGAGGAGCTTGAGATGGAAATATGATAAGTAGCCAGGAACTCTTCTAATTCTAGTAGAACACAAGTAGGTAAAATCGGAGGAGCTAAAGGAGAGTTAGAAGGGGAAGAAGTGTGTTCTGGTTCTTGAGATGAAGAGGGTTCTTCATTATGAGTTGAAGAAGAGGATCTGGGTCTTAAGGTTCTGTGTTGGAATTAGAAACATTGGGTGGAAAGTCATTGAAAGGATATGAAAAGGGCATTGGGAGTACAAGAGGGGAAGCATCAGTTGAAGGGGGGTGGTAAAACAAAAGTAAGAAAGGGGAAAATTGACTCCTGAAACACTACATCCCTGGATATGAAGACTGTTTTAGTTGTAAATTCATAGAGTTTATAACCTTTTGTAGCATATGGATAGCCAATGAAAACACATTGTTTAGCTCGAGGAGAAAACTTGTGTATATGGCTAAAAGGTGTTGTAGCATAGCTTAAACACCCAAAAACTCTTAAATGATTAAGAGAATGATTTTTTTGATAAAGGGCAACATAAGGTGAAATGTTGCCTATAACTGAAGAGGGGATTCGGTTGAGGAGGTAAGTGGCAATCAATATACAGTCACCCCAAAAGGAAAAAGGAAGACTAGATTGAAATCTAAGGGATCTAGTAGTGTTTAAAAAAGTTTGATGTTTTCTTTCAACCCTTGCATTCTGTTGTGGTGTTTCAATGCAAGATTTCTGATGTATGCAGCCTTTAGAATTATAGAAATCAGTCATGAGGAATTCTAGACCATTATCAGTTCGAATACTTTTAATTTTAGATTGAAATTGAGTGTTGATAAGTTCAAAAAAGGCTTTTAGAATGAACCTGTTGAACCTAAGGTTTCAAGTTTTATATAATTATATATCTACACATGGATTTTGATGATAACAAATGAATTTAAAGAAGAAAGAAATCTCAAGCTCAAGTTGTCTACACAATGGAGTCAAGCACATCAAAAAAATAAGTATGAGCAAGAAAGGAACAAGTTCACATTAAAGTCATAGAGTAATGTTGTAAATCTCTTAAAAATTTGAAATTAGGATTAAGATTCAAAATTAATATTTTATCATAAAGCATTAAAATACATTTTTCATATGTGCATGAATATTTTGAAAATTAAATTTGAAAATTTTGAAAGATAATTTATTGTCATCTTTTACATGTGTATGCCTTGATTAAAGGTTTGAATTTTGAAAATATTAAAGATGATTGATTGTCATCTTTCACATGTACATGTTTTATTTGAATATTTTCAAAAGTAATTGATACTTTTTTTTAATTATGCAAAAGGTAGATGTTTTTGTTTGAAATATTTGAAAAGTAAAGTGTGCTCCTTTTTTCATCTGCCAAAAGTAAAAGATTAGGTTTGAAGTTTTTGAAAAATGAATAATGTTGTCTTTGACAATTGAAAAAGAAGAACCTTTTATTTGATTCAATAATTTGTATAATATCATCTCAAAGAGAAAGTTTACAGTTTTTCCAATACGAGCTTCTGGCCCGAAAAGATATTCATTATCACGTCCAATCTCTTAGTTTCTTTGAATGAAACGCATCATTCTTTTCACTTCAGGGAATATAATGATATAAATTCATTATCATTCACTTCAGGGAATGATATAGATCTAGTAAGACGTGAATAATGATTCTTATCAAAAGCTCATTATTTTGCTTAGTCACTGAAAGACCTGATACAAATTTAGAATATATTGTGAACGTTTGCATTTCATATTGCTACTTCAGGAGCATATTCGATATTGCTACTTCAGGAGCACATTCGAGACGTTCATTCAAATATATATTCTTTCCACAATTTCAATTATGCAACTTCAGGTGCATAAATCATAATGAGCTTTTGGTACAAGTATCACTCATATGAGATACTCAATAAAATTATTGATTTAGGGCGATCCTTCAGGGATGCTCCATTTCCATTTTCAGATAAATCATATCATCAATAATTTATAACAAGTATAAAAGAATAAATAAAACTTTCATTACTACAAAACATTGCATAATATAAAAATATTTTATAATAAGATAAAGGAAATACATTAATTAAAAAGGAACACTTTCATGATTAACTCTACCACTAGAATCCTCAAAGAAATCAGAAACATCAAGGCTTGTAATATCTTCTCCATCTATAGAATCTAAAGCATATGATGGTTCAGCAAAATTTGTTTCAAATTTCTTTGTTTTTTCTTTTATAGAAGATTGGTATAAGTCAACCAAGTGCTTATCTGTACAACAGATACGAGCCCAATGTCCAGTCATACCACATCTATGGCATTCATCTTCATCTTTCTTTAAAAATTTGTTTTGAGGACCTTTGCCCTTCTCTGAGTTGAACCACTTCTGGTGGTACGGTGTATATCTATTATTGTCCCTTTTAGTGTGATCACTTCTAGGACCTCCACTTTTATAGTTTTTCTACCACGTCCACGTTCTCATTTTCTTTGAAAAGATGCACCATTCGCTTCTGGAAATGATGTAAATCTAGTACCATTCACTTCAGGGAATGATATAGAACCAGTAGGACGTGACTGGTAATTTCTTAACAAAAGCTCATTATTTTGCTCAGCTAATAGAAGACAAGATATAAGTTCAGAATATTTTTGAAATTTTCGCTCTCGATACTGCTACTGCAGGAGCACATTCGAGGCATGAAAAGTAGTATATGTCTTCTCTAACAAGTCATCATTAGTGACTTTTTCACCGCATAATTTCAATAGCGAGCTAATTTTAAAGAGTGCAGAGTTATACTCACTAACACTCTTGAAGTCTTGCAAGCTCAGGTGCATCCAATCATGACGAGCTTTTGGGAGGATTACAGTTTTCTGGTGTTCATATCTCTCCCTTAAATCATTCCACAAAATAAGTGGATCTTTCACCGTTAAATACTCAGTTTTTAATTCTTCATGAAGATGGTGCCGAAGGAAAATCATTGCCTTAGCACGGTCCTGCAGGGACCCTTGATTTCCTTCTTTAATTGTATCTCCCAGGTTCATCGCATCCAGATGGATCTTAGCATCAAGGATCCAAGATAAATAATTTTTTTCAGAAATGTCAAGATCAACGAATTTCAATTTTGTAAGATTTAACATTTTTTACATATATTATCAGGAATATAAAAATATATTAAAAAACTTACTTGAAGTAGAGGACTACTAGCTTCAAAATCGTCAGAACTTTCGTGCTGATAACGTGTTATGAAATCATAGAAAAGAGAGAGCCATAACGTATTATAAAACTTTTAAAAGGGGAGAGAAAGAGATAGAGCTCAGAAAGGTTATGAAACTTATGAATTTCTTAAAAAATTCAATGATATATATAGGTTTACAAAGGGGACTATGCTTGCTCACTATGCTAGCACTATGTACTATGCATATGTCGGCCAACTCACTATGTTAGTACTATGCTAGCTAGTACTATGCTAGTACTATGCACTATGCATATGTCGGCCAACTCACTATGCTAGTACTATGCTAGCACTATGCACTATGTATTTGACGACTAGATAAATGTGGTCATACAATTCAAGATAGTTTATAACATATATTTAATTTTTTTTGAATTATTTTTTATTTATTAATTAAAGAACTAACTATTAGTGTATTGATATTTTTAAAAAAAATGTTAGAACATATTTAAAAAATTCTTAAAATAAAAAAAAAAATTACAATTTGTATTAGGGGCATACTAAGTGGACAAATTGAGAGGCATAGTAACACTACCCCGGAAGGAAAAAAGCTGACTATGCACTATGCATATGTCGGCCAACTCACTATGCTAGTACTATGCTAGCTAGTACTATGCTAGCACTATGCACTATGCATATGTCGGCCAACTCACTATGCTAGTACTATGTTAGCACTATGCACTATGTATTTGACGACTAGATAAATGTGGTCATACAATTCAAGATAGTTTATAACATATATTTAATTTTTTTTGAATTATTTTTTATTTATTAATTAAAGAACTGACTATTAGTGTATTGATATTTTTTAAAAAAATGTTAGAACATATTTAAAAAATTCTTAAAATAAAAAAAAATTACAATTTGTATTAGGGGCATACTAAGTGGACAAATTGAGAGGCATAGTAACACTACCCCGGAAGGAAAAAAGCTGTTTTTGAATCCAGGAGGCACACCTTCCTCTGTCACTCTTTGTTCCTTCTCTGTTTGAGCATAGAAAAGATAACAAAATAGAATTAGAAATTATTTGTACAAGTCTAAACAAAGTAGACCTTATTTTAAAAAGAATAAAAAAATAAAAAATTATTTTTTATTAATAGAATTTACTTTTTTATAAAAGACTCGTACGAAATTTGTTTATTTAAAACTTGTACCATTACTCAAATAAAATAATGCTATGTCGTCCGAGTCCTGTGCCCCCAAGTGTACATATAAGTGAATTTGTTTTTCTCTTTTTGTCTTAGCATTTGTCTGTTAAAAAAAAAATACACAAATGCTTTAACAAAATAAGAGAAATGATATTTACAGTGATAAAATATATAAAGTGTCATACACTGTTTTTGAAAAAAATGAGTAAATATATAACTTATATGAAAAAATTAATTTTTTAATAATGAATCTCACTTTTTTCAAAAGGATATACATTTATACAACTCATGACTATATATAATATTACTGTACAAAAAAAAAAAAGCATTTATCGATTCATTCGGAGGCACGAGATTTGGACAAACATAGCGACATCTGGAAGAATTGAATGTCAAAGGTTGGTGAACATTGTGTTTCAGACAAAGCTACGAACAAGTTGTTGCTCACTTACAGTCCCTGTCATCGGTTGTCATTCTCCGGCTTATGACAAGAAATAGAAAGTGGTTTGTAAAGGAAGTCCTTTTCTGAGATGAATTCACCATTACAAAAGATGGTTGTAGTGGCCATTATATCTACAGAAGGTGGCCTCTACTCTGCAATGTCATAGCACTAGAAACAAGAAAACAAATTCTAACAACCTACTGCTGTGTATAAGGACATAATGTACACTACTGCTGTGTATAAGGACAGAATGTACAAATATGTAAAGGAATATACTATATTACAACTTTTAACACTCCCCCTCAAGATGGACTATATATGTTCAAAAGTCTCATCTTGGAAATTAAAGACTCAAGTTGTTGTCCTAATGCCTTGGTGAAGAGATCTGCCAACTGCATGTTATTCTTGACATGTAAAGTTTTGATTAAACCAGCTTGAAGCTTCCCCTTACTACATGATAATCGATGTCTATGTGTTTTGTTTTCTCATGAAAGACTAGGTTGGCTGCTATCTGTAATGCTGCTTGGTTATCACAAAATAACAAGACTGGATGAGAGTGAGGTACATGTAGATCCTTGAGTAATTGAACCAACCATGTTAATTCACATACTGTTGATGCCATAGATCTGTACTCTACCTCTGCAGAGCTTCTAGAGACAGTTGTTTGCTTCTTAGATCTCCATGAAATTAGTGAATCTCCAAGAAAGATATAGAAACCAGTGACACTTCTTCTGGTGTCAACACAACCTGCCCAGTCTGCATCTGCAAAGGCCTTTAGGTGCAGCTTTGATTTAAAGGACAAAAAAATGCCTTGTCCAGGAGTCCCCTTGACGTACTGCAGCACCCTATTTGCTGCTGCAAGATGTGTATATCTAGGCTTATCCATGAATTGAGAAAGAACTTGTACTAAGTAGGAGATATCAGGCCTTGTGATGGTTAAATATATTAATCAACCAACTAGTCTTCTATATGTTGTTGGGTTATCAAGCAAAGTCCCTTCCATTTTGTTTAGTTTTAAGTTCTGCTCCATTGGAAACTTTTGCGTTTTACTCCCCAACATCCCACTATCTTCAAGAATCTCTAGTGCATATTTTCTTTGGCTAAGTGAAATTCCATTAGCTGATCTAGCTATCTCGATGCCCAAAAAATATTTTAAAGGTCCTAGATCCTTTAATTTGAACTTGCTATCTAGAAATAACTTGAGTTCTTCAATAGCATTCATGTCATTGGATGCTATTAATATGTCATCCACATACACAAGTAGGGCTATGAAGGATGAACCCGAGATCTTAGTAAAAAGGGAGTGGTTTGTAGCAAACTGGATAAAATCATGTGAAATCAAAGTTCCTGAAAATTTATTGTCTCGAGGCTTGCTTCAAACCATAAAGAGACTTAAGCAATTTACAAACTTGTTTATTCTCTCCTTGTTTAGCAAATCCTGGTGGTAAACTCATATAGACTTCTTTATGAAGATCACCATGCAAGAAAGCATTGTTGATATCTAATTGTGTGAGATGCCAATTGAAAATGGAAGCAAGAGCCAAAATGGTTCTAACAGTTACCATTTTAGCAACTGGGGAAAAAGTATCATAATAGTCAAATCCTTCTAGTTGGGTATAACCCTTGGCCACTAATCTGGTTTTGTACCTCTCAATTGTCCCATCTGACCTGAGTTTGACTTTGTAAACCCATCTGCACAGGTGGGGTAGTTAATTCCCAAGTTTGATTAGCTTCAAGGGCTGCTATCTCAGTTGCCATAGCTTGTCTCCATTGAGGATGACAAACAGCCTCACTAAAGGATTTTGGCTCAGAAATTGTGGATAAATTGAGAGTAAAAGTTTTATGAGAAGGTGAGAGATGACGATAAGAAATTGTAGAGGCTAAAGAATGAGGATTACCTGCCTGTGGAGGACCATCAGAAGAGGAAGACTGAAGTGGAGTCTGAGAGGGGAGGAGCTTGAGATGGAAATATGATAAGTAGCCAGGAACTCTTCTAATTCTAGTAGAACACAAGTAGGTAAAATCGGAGGAGCTAAAGGAGAGTTAGAAGGGGAAGAAGTGTGTTCTGGTTCTTGAGATAAAGAGGGTTCTTCATTATGAGTTGAAGAAGAGGATCTGGGTCTTAAGGTTCTGTGTTGGAATTAGAAACATTGGGTGGAAAGTCATTGAAAGGATATGAAAAGGGCATTGGGAGTACAAGAGGGGAAGCATCAGTTGAAGGGAGGTGGTAAAAGAAAAGTAAGAAAGGGGAAAATTGACTCATGAAACACTACATCCCTGGATATGAAGACTGTTTTAGTTGTAAATTCATAGAGTTTATAACCTTTTGTAGCATATGGATAGCCAATGAAAACACATTGTTTAGCTCGAGGAGAAAACTTGTGTATATGGCTAAAAGGTGTTGTAGCATAGCATAAACACCCAAAAACTCTTAAATGATTAAGAGAATGATTTTTTTGATAAAGGGCAACATAAGGTGAAATGTTGCCTATAACTGAAGAGGGGATTCGGTTGAGGAGGTAAGTGGCAATCAATATACAGTCACCCCAAAAGGAAAAAGGAAGACTAGATTGAAATCTAAGGGATCTAGTAGTGTTTAAAAAAGTTTGATGTTTTCTTTCAACCCTTGCATTTTGTTGTGGTGTTTCAATGCAAGATTTCTGATGTATGCAGCCTTTAGAATTATAGAAATCAGTCATGAGGAATTCTAGACCATTATCAGTTCGAATACTTTTAATTTTAGATTGAAATTGAGTGTTGATAAGTTCAAAAAAGGCTTTTAGAATGGACCTGTTGAACCTAAGGTTTCAAGTTTTATATAATTATATATCTACACATAGATTTTGATGATAACAAATGAATTTAAAGAATAAAGAAATCTCAAGCTCAAGTTGTCTACACAATGGAGTCAAGCACATCAAAAAAACAAGTATGAGCAAGAAAGGAACAAGTTCACATTAAAGTCATAGAGTAATATTGTAAATCTCTTAAAAATTCGAAATTAGGATTAAGATTCAAAATTAATATTTTATCATAAAGCATTAAAATACATTTTTCACATGTGCATGAATATTTTGAAAATTAAATTTGAAAATTTTGAAAGATAATTTATTGTCATCTTTTACATGTGTATACCTTGATTAAAGGTTTGAATTTTGAAAATATTAAAGATGATTGATTGTCATCTTTCACATGTGCATGTTTTATTTGAATATTTTCAAAAGTAATTGATACTTTTTTTTAATTATGCAAAAGGTAGATGTTTTTGTTTGAAATATTTGAAAAGTAAAGTGTGCTCCTTTTTTCATCTGCCAAAAGTAAAAGATTAGGTTTGAAGTTTTTGAAAAATGAATAATGTTGTCTTTGACAATTGAAAAAGAAGAACCTTTTATTTGAATTTTTTTGAAAAAGTGAATGATGTTGTCTTTGATATGTGAATTTTTTTAAATTTGAATATGAAATCTCATATGTCTATAAATAAATCATTTAAGAACTTCACATTTACAACACAAAGAGCATACAACATTCATTCAAAGCTTTCATTCTCTCTTCTCTAAGTATTGAGTCTTAATTCTTGTTCATTTTGAGATATATAGTTTGCGCTGTATTGTTCTTATTTCACTCATTGAGGAGTGTTTTCTGATAACCTACCCACTATCAGCTCTTGTATCAGTAAAGAGTGTGTATAACCATTGTGCGTGTAAAGTGTTCTACACAGGGAATAGTTGAATCACCACGTGTAAGGTGCTTGTAAGTACAGAGGGTGTTATACACGGATCCTTTATAGCGGTGTTGTTCAAAGGTGTAATAGGTTTCTATCTCCACCTGAAGGAGGTTGAATAATGAATTTGGGAATCTTCAAGGGGTAGCTTGAGGCGAGAACGTAGGCAGTAGTGCCGAACCTCGTTAACATACTGAGTTTGCTTCTCTCTTACTCTTACTCTTTATATTTATTGCTATTTCGTATTTTGTTTATATTTTATATTGTATATTTGATTTATAATTATTATTATTTTTAATACAATTCAATTCACCCCCCTCTTGTGTTAGTCATCTGGGCAACAGGACCTAGTATCAGATTTATGTTTCACTAAGTAGGTCCAAGTATATCTAGTGTAATCATCCACAATAGTAAGGAAATATTTGGAACCAGAATGAGTGGACACAGAAAATGGCCCCCAAATATCACAATGTATAAGATCAAAAGGAAGAGAAGAAATTGAACTACTAATATTAAAAGGAAGGTATTTTTGTTTTGCTAGAGGGCAGGTAGTAAAATGAAAAGAGTTTGAGTATGTAATCTCAGAGTCAAGTTTCTGTAACAAACTGATTCTAGAGGTAGAAATATGCCCAAGTCTGAATTGCCATAAATCAAAACAGCATGGTTTAACAAAATTACTAGAAATAGAGGTATTCAAGGCTGCTTGCTTATAGACGTATAGGTCATCTCTCTTTTCACCCACTCCAATCATCTTCTTGCTGGTAAGGTTCTGAATCAAGCAAGAATGAGGCATGAAAATAAAAGAATAGTTAAGAGTCAATACTTAATTTGCTAGCTGAAATTAAGTTGAAGTGAAAAGTAGGGACACAAAGCACATTAAACAAAGTAAGGTCAGAGAAAAACTAAAATGTGCCTATATGAGAGACAGATATGGAAGTGTTATTTGGAAGTTTAACAATTGAAAAGCAAGGGACAAAAGATACAAAGAGAGAAGGATCATTGATTATATGATCCGAGGACCCTGTATCAATGATCCAGGTGGCAGAAGAATAAGATACATGATGAGAGGGAGAGAAGGATGTTATACTTGAGACAATGTGAGAAAATGCTAGATTGGCAGATTGAGTGTCAGAACATGTTGGTTACACAGAATGTGAATTCAGCATAGAGATGATTTGGTGGTACTGCACATTGATGAAAGACATGGTAGCAGAAGCTGCTGCCATAGGTGAAGAAACATTAGGATGAAATAAAGCATCATAAGTAGTAGGATTGGAACCTGAAACAGTATTGACAGAAACTGTAGAGGGCTTATTTTTTAATTTAAAGCCAGGTGGAAAGCCATGAAGTTTATAGCATCGATCAACAGTGTGGCCTAAAATACCATAGTGACTACAAAGAGGTCTCTCTTTAGCACGAGAAGGGGTTTGTCTATTGGTTCTATTGTAGTCTTGTCGAGATAAAAGGGCCATAGGTTCCATATGAGGGGTAGGAAGAATCACACGTTGTCTTTGTTCTTGATGGACTAGGGAAAAAACTTGGTTAATGGGTGGGAGGGGTACCATAAGAAGGATTTGAGCTCTAATAGCCGAGAAAGACTCATTAAGGCCAACTAGAAATTGAATGACATATTCAGAGTGTTGAGCAGCAACAACATCTTTGAGGGCACCACAAGAACAGATAGGAAGGGGTTTGTAGTTACTTAATTCATCCCATAGACCTTTAAGGATAGTAAAATAGGCAGAAATAGAGAGAGTCCATTGAGAGAGACCAAATATTTGCCTTTGAAGTTGAAAAATACGTGGGCCATTGGCTTGAGAGAAACGGTCTCTCAAGTCATTCCAGACTTCTTGAGCATTGGCAATATATAAAACACTGTTAGCAATTTCTTTGCAAACAGCATTTAGAAGCCAAGAAAATATCATTTTGTTGCATCTACACCAAGGACCAAAAAAAGGGTTATCGGCATTAGGTTGGCTGATAGTTCCATCGAGAAAAACATGTTTGTTTTTGGCTTTTAAGGCAATAAGCATGGACTAGCGCCATAAATGGTAGTTGTCCCCTGAAATAGAAAGGGGTTGGGAAATGAGCATGGCACCTGGGCTCTCCGAGTGATGGAGGTAATAAGAATTGGAAGGATAATCAGGGCTCATAGCAAGTGGAGGTGGAGGTGGTGGTGAAGGTGGAGGATCACCAGAGGTAGACATGAGGAGTCTATTTGGCAACTGATAAGAGAAAGAAAAATGAAAAAGAAACTCTTTTCTCAAGAGCTCTCTCATACCATGACAAGAAATAGAAAGTGGTCTGTAAAGGAAGTCCTTTACTGAGATGAATTCACCATTACAAAAGATGGCTGTAGTAGCCATTATTTATACAGAAGGTGGCCTCTACTCTGCAATTTCAGAGCACTAGAAAATAGAAAACAAATTCTAACAATCTACTGTTGTGTATAAGAACAAAAGGTACACTACTATTGTGTATAAGGATAGAATGTACACGTATAAAGAATATACAAATATGTAAGGGAATGTAATGTATTACAACTTTTAACAGCTTAGGTGAAATTCATATCCCAATTTGGCTAATTGATTACCATTCTAAGGTGAGTCAAGACTCAAGAGCAAGCCGAAGCAAGTATGGGTTTTCTTAGATGAGTAATGCTATTTATTGTAACTTTTACGTACTTTCCGTGCACTCTACTGATATGATTGGCTGGATTATTTTTTTTAATACACAAGCAATCATATCATTGAAGTGCACAAAAGAATCCGTAAAAGTGACTGCACATAAAATTTTTGTTCATAGATACCTCTTGGATTATTAATGGTGGTCCCTATGAATTTATTCATGGGTTGAGGAAGGTATTTTTAAATAAAGATAATGTTACAGACATCGTTGGACATGTTTCACACTGCTTTCAACGATGTCCAATGCCTTGCACTAGGAAAGCCAAATAAAGGCTAGAGTAGTATGGAATACCTCCGATGCCTTTTGTTGTGTTTGAGTAGTGGAGTGACTATTTAATATTTTATTATTATTTTTTATCTATTTTTTTACAATTTACTATTATTTAATATTTTTTTATTATTTTTTTACCAATTTTTTACTATTATTCATAGATCTTCTGACATCACCTCACTATCTAAACATAGCCTAAGTCAAGATAAGTTTGCGTGGTATCTTAACTCTCAGGAAAGATGGTTCCAAAGTTACCTCTGATATGCGCTAGCTTCCCCCTCATATATCTCGAGTAAGCGTTCAATTGATATGACTGACTTAAAGACTTCGACACCCTCCGATCTAAATTGGATTGCATGTTGTTAGCACTTTGAACTTGCTACCATATCGGATGGAATTTATATCCTAGGCAAGCAATCCGAGCCTTTATCTCACTGGGAATGGTTCGTAGTAATCTTTTCCATTACCTTATCAATTCGTTATTAATGGGTTTGTGATCTTGACCCTCGTTAGTGGGCTTGTAATCTTACTTATTTAAACAAAAAAAGGTGGGCTTGTGATCTTAGGTCCATGGGACTTTTAGGGTGCCGATGTTCGGCCTACTTGGTAGGAGAGGATACCTGCCCCTCCAGATAATTATATTAATAATATCAAGCCTCTCTAACATTTTTTATTGAGAATCAGAGAGGTTTCATTAATACATGATCCATTCCATGTCTTCTTTATTTTATTTTATTTTTTCATTTTTTGCACTCTTTTATTGGTTTTGGGACAGTCTAGGAAAAGCAAAAGAGATCCTTCAACTTCTCCTAACTTATTGTTGCCAATAGAAGAAGCTGGCTCGGTATCCTTTTCACTCACTACTATGTATACGAACTCTCACAGCTTCTCGAGTCCTTCTCTTTCTCGCCAGACAGATTTCTAGCTAGGAAATCCATTAATTAAGCTAATTCAGTGTATGGTATTTTAATAATTCGTGCTTTCTAATTTACTTGCCAGTTACACACAACTGTTGGGAATAAATTCCAGGGAAACTCAGTTGAATTAGGAGATTAATTGCAGTTACAAAAAAAAGATATATACACCGATGAAAGCTCGCCAAGAAAAGGGAATGAAGTTTGAAAAAAAGCAGAGAGAGCTAGCCCATATGATCTTAAAAATGTTACATAGCACGAGCCCGGCCTAGAAGTTGTGCTGCAATTAGGAACTTCTTATTACACAGCTAGCTTTCATCATTTCATGAAGCTCCCAAATCATTGCACTTACATTATCCATATTTCTCACTCATGATATATATAATTAGTATGGTCTGGTGTTGTCTCGATTTCCTTTTCATACAGTCTCTGCACTTCAGGACCATCATCATCTTTATTGGACTTCAGTTCAAAATCCCTTACAAATGACTTCTTTGTTTGACCACCAACATCATCTTTGGAATAGTACTCGACATAATTGGGTCTCGGTTTGAAATCCCGAACGTATTTCTTTTCTGTTTCACGACCAACATTATCTTTGGAATAGTACTCGACATAATTGGGTCTCGGTTTGAAATTCTTCACAAAAGGCTTCCCATTTTCAAGCTCGAAATATTCGACAAGTACTTGGTCTTTGTTTCTTGCCCCCATAGAAGTGTGGCAATTGGCATTCTTGTTAGGTTGAGATGGCGATGAATCCAAAGGAAGAAGACCTTGAAGTGCTTCTGGCATTGGCTCATCTTTCATAACACTGACCCAATATTCTCCAGGATCCTTTCTTGCAGCTTCTATACTATCAGCAAACTACACTAGAATATAAAGAAATGTATGTAAGAAACTTAGTGAGCCTTTCAAGACCATATAATCATAATTCAAAATGATCAATAGGGTATGGACCAAATTCATCTTACCAAGAGAAGAGAGAAGAGGGTACTGAGCCAAACGATATCATGAGCTTTCATCTCTTCGTCTTCAATGGCTAATATGAAAACTCTTACTTCTCACTTTTATCTGCATTGAAAATCTATGTAAGTTCATGATATATATAGACAACGACCAAGGAGAGTTGCTCCCCTCTGATTCATGCTGGGAAGGACTGCATCAATTAAACTTGGTCTACTCAATTATCATGGTATTTTTTGTTAAACTATTGGTCTTGCTCTTACGACTTGCCAAGTAATGGTGGGTCCATCACTCGTGTCGTTACTGGAAAGAAAACGCTTTTTCTTTTTTCTTTTTTTAATCTTTCATCGTCATCACTTTTTTTTTTTTTTTTTATAAACAAGCAAGGTATATATATAGGGATACTGCAAAGTACAATTACAAAGTTCAAGGAGGATCAAAAAGAAAGAAATGGAAAGAGCCATCTAAAGGTATGCTTCCAAAAACAAGATTGGTTGCTGCCCATTGCGCTACAGAATGCGCACATCGATTTGCAGATCGATGAATTTTGACAAAACTCCAAAGCGAATTACTCGCATACAGATGTTGAATATCCTTGATGATATTGGAAATATACCAGTTTGGAGCAGAAGATTGGTCTTGAATAGCTGAAAGAACCAATTGTGAGTCTCCTTCAAAAATAACCTGAGTGTGTTTGGATGAAGCCGCCATTTTAGTGGCTAGGAGAGTTACTGTTGCTTCAGCGACAAGAGGGTTCTGGGACTGGATTTTATCAGTTTGAATGCTATGAAAATTACCTCTATGATCTCTGCAGACAACTGAAAGAGTGGAAAAAGTATCTCTGACTGCAACATCAAAAGAGTAACTAAAGAAATTTGGTGGTGGAGGTTGTCATATTGCTTGCTTGTCCTTTTGCTTCGTATTCCAAGAGTCTTTGTAATTGAGATAGATGTGATTCAGTTGGATTTTTGCTTCTTCAATATTGAATTGAAGTTGGTTGTGCACTATGTCATTTCTTTGTTTCCAGATAAAATCTAAAGATATGGCTGCAAAAAGTTGAAAAGAATGAATCTCTGAAGCTTGAAGGCCTAACTCTGCATGTGGAGAAATGATCATTTTGATCCAATCTGAAATTGAGGAAATCGGGAGAGCTTCTAGATTTAAAGGCCAAGAACTTTGACTCCATAGAATTCTCGCTATTGGGCATTTAATAAAGAGATGAAGTGCATTTTTTTCAGCTTGATTACACATCGGGCATTCATCCGAAGCTGAGATTGAAATAACTTCGTTCACTCTTGCTCTGGTTGGAAGAATATTCCATAGTAGTTTCCATATTAATAACTTGTGCCTTTCATGAATTTTCAATTTCCATAAAGACTTGAATAAGCTTTGTGAAACAGGTTGGTTTGAAGATTCTTGCCCATTGGTAATTACCTGATATGCTGTTTTAACAGAGAATTTTCCATTCTGAGATGGGGCCCAAACTATTCTATCTTGGATCTGTGAGAAGATTGGTAGAGGGATTTTCAAAATTTCTGTGGTGCTCTCTTGCTCGAATAAATCTTGCATCTTCCTTGTATCCCAATGTCTTGGATTACCTGTGATGAGGTCTGAGACCATTAGATCTGGATGAGCTTGATCCATTCCCTGCAATGGGATAGGCTTAAAGTTCTCCCTAGTAGGTATCCATGGTGCTGCCCATATATTGGTTGCGAGACCATTATTAATCTGAATACATCTTCCTTTGGTAATTGTGTCTCTCGTATGTAGAATACCTTTCCAAAAATAAGAATCTGATTGGCGTTGTTGAACTTGCAAGAAATCTGATGTTCTGAGATATTTTGATCTTAGAATTTCATACCATAGGCCAGGCCGTCTTTCACACATATCCCATCCTGTTTTTGCAAGAAGAGCTTGATTCATGTTTGTCATTTGTCGTAGTCCAAGGCCACCTGAAATTTTTGGTTTGCAAATGGATTTTCATGATTTGAGAGTCAGATTATGGGTCTTATCTTTTGGAAATCCCCACCAAAAGTTCTTGAAGCTTGTGTCTAGTATCTTACAGACTGTTTTGGGGATCATAAAGGTTGTCATGCTATATGTTGGAATAGAACTTGCTACTGATCTTATTAGCATTGTTCGGCCCGCCTGTGATAAGATTTTCATTTTCCATCCTTCTAACTTTTTCTCTACTCTGCTTAGAAGCTCTTTGAAATTTTCTTTCTTGTTTCTGCCAAAAGTAGTTGTGGCCAAATACTTCATTTTTTCTGAAAAGACTTTGTATGGAAGCCAATTGTGAATATCTGACTTGACTGCATTGTTGACATTTCTTGTGATGAAGATTGTAGATTTCTGCATGTTGATCTTTTGGCCTGACCATTGTTGGAATTTTGTTAAATTTTCTGAAATTGCTTGGGCATTGTCTGTAGTTGCCTTTGCGAAAATGATCGTGTCATCTGCAAATAATAAGTGTGAAACTGGTGGGCTTTACCTGGTTAATTTGATTCCTTCCAAATTTCCTCTTGCTTCTTCTTTTAAAATGATCCTTGATAGAACTTCTGTTACTAGAATGAAGAGAAAAGGGGATATTGGGTCTCCTTGTCTTAATCCCCTTTGAGAGTTGAAGAAACCCCTCAGTGAGCCGTTAATAAGAATAGAAAAAGTAGCTGTGGTGATGCATTCTTTAATCAGGTTAATCCAGTTTTGGCTGTAACCGACTAAACTCATTACCTTGAATAAGAAATCCCACTCGACCATGTCAAAAGCTTTTTCCATATCAAGTTTGAGGGCCATCATTCCTTTGTTTCCTTTTTTCTTCTTTAGAAGGTGAAACAGTTCACGAGCTATGATAGTATTTTCCTTTATGTTTCTGCCTGGGACGAAAGCTGTTTGCAAAGGAGATATAATGGTATCTAAGGTTAGCTTGAAACGATTGGCCATTATTTTGGTTATAATTTTGTATATGACATTGGTGAAACTAATGGGGCGGTAATGGCTTGGGTTATTTGGATTTGGAGTTTTGGGAATAAGAGCAATATTGGTATGATTGATTTGTTTCAACAGTTTACCCCTTCTGAAAAAATTCTGCACTGCTTCCACTACCTCCTTTTTAATGATGCTCCAATAATGTCTATAAAACAAAGTTGTCATACCATCTGGGCCAGGTGCTTTGTGGTTAGGGATTTGTTTTAGGGCCCCAACTATTTTTGCTTCACTTGGAACTGCTAGAAGATTGACATTGTCTTGGTCTGTAATTTGCTTCTCAAAAAGATCTTCTAAACTTTCCGGGAAAGTAGGTTTTGTAGAAGCATAAATGGATCGAAAATGACTGATAAATGTATTTTCAATAAGAGTATGATCCATAGACCAATTACCTAGGCTAATTTGACGGCGTCGATTGAATTTCTCCTTCTTCTGATTGTTATTGATAAGTGGTAGAATTTGGTGTTAAGATCAGTTGAAGTGAGCCATGCTATTCTTGACTTTTGACGCCACAAAGTTTCCTCATGTTGTCTTTGTTTTTGAAGCTTATGTTGGAGTTCTTTCTCTTTTTCCTGGTTGTACTCACCAATCGGTTTGCTTTGGATATCAATCAAATCTGTTTCCAACTTTTGTATATTGTCCTGTATTCAACCAAAGTGATTCCTATTCCAGAATTTGAGAGCTTCTTTTGTAGATTTGATTTTCTGACAAAGAATATAAGCCGGGTTGCCCTGAAAAGCTTTGTTCCATGCTTCTCTGATAATATTATGACTGAGCGGTTCATGAATCCAGAATTCTTCAAATTTGAAAGAAGAGGCATGTTTCTGGTTGTTGATTGTATGAAGCAATAAAGGGTGATGATCTGATGCTGATGATGCCAAGTGTTGTAAGGATGCATCAGGGAATAGAAGTCTCCATTCTTGAGTTGCTATTGCTCTGTCTAATCTTTCTCTGATGAGAGCCATACCGTTTCTGTTATTAGACCAAGTATATTGAGGGCCTGAATAACCAATGTCAATGAGGCCGTGTCTGTCCATGATTGCTTTGAGTCCTTGGTTGCTATTGGAAATAAAAGGTCGTCCCCCATACTTTTCATTTTGATTGATAACATCATTGAAATCTCCTATACATAACCAAGGGCCATTAAAAGCTTGATGAATAAAGTACAGGTGACTCCAAAAAGACGCTTTTTGATGTTGTTGTGCAGGAGCGTATACATAAGTAAGTAACCAAGGATGATAAGACGGATCAGAATACACCAAAACAGAAAAAGCATTCATATTTAGATTGACCGGTTCTAAGTCCAACCCCGGTCTCCACATAAGTAACAAGCCACCTTTTTTACATACTGCAGGGATACAAACAAAAAGATGGAAACCTAAACTATGTACAATAGATATGGTGCGATCATCCGACACCAAGGTTTCCGACAAAAAAACTACATCAGGATTATATTTCCTAATATTAGCCCTTAGGTTTCTGATTGCATTGGGTCGGACAAGGCCCCTGCAATTCCAGGCCAGTGTTCTCATTTGACTTTTGGAGGCATTTTGAAGCTTACCTCGCTAGCTGATTTGGATTTGCTGTGAGAATGAGTAACTGGCTTACTATACGGATTCAGCCTTCCTTTTCCTTTTGATTTTTTTTCTTTGCCTTTTGTTCCTGATTGCATGTCCATGAGAGTGAGAGCTGTTGTAGATTCTTCTGAAAAAAACATTTTAACTGTTTCATCCACTTGCTCTGGTTTCTCTGTTTTGTTGAGGCGCTGTGATTTTCTTGTTGGTTCATAAAAGGACTCTGTATCATGTGGCCTTTTGGATGGTAGAAGAACTTGAGGCTGAGATTGAATGGACATGCGATTGAGATGTGCCTCTTGAGTAGACAGAGATAAAATATCTTCAGGTGTGCCACTAATAAAATCAGTTTCAGTTGGTATTTCCAAATGTGCAACCAGATTACCCACTGGCATTGAACTTGAATCTTCTAGCAACTGAATTGTAAGATTGGATTGAGTTGGAATTTTTTCTGGAATAGGAGCATGTATTACCGTGGATATGCAATGGTCTAAAGAAGTAGCTAACTGAGTAGCAGTAGGAGTAGAGTCTGTCGTAAAACCTTGCTTCACCTTAGAATCTTTCAGATGATGGAATTCGGCAGACTTGTATTGATTTGGGATGGGCCGGCTTGTAGATAAATCAAGTGGGCTCTTGAAGTGAGGACAAGTCTCAATGGGCTGGAAAGATTTGAAAGTTGCTTGATGGGCTGTTGAAGGTCCAGGCCCAGGCACGTTAAAAGTCTGAAGGCTCTTATACTCCTTGAAGGCAGAATAGATTTTCTGCCACTGAGCATTCCACGGTGTTTCAGTTGCTTCCGTCGGTAATGTATTATCTTGGTGACTATGCACGTGTTCAGCTGTCCCTTCCTTTACCTGCTGTTCTGAAACCAGATTTGAAGACAATAAGGATATTTTGCTGGCAATAGAGGTATGGTTGTGGGATTCGGTCGGTGGCTCTTCAACAGTAAAAATATTTATTCTTCTGGTTGGGGAAATTAATGCTCTTTGTTCACTGTAGCAGACCAGATCTTGAGGGAGTGCTGAATTCGTGGCGTTGAAGGTTTCCGATGGGTTTTTGGTAGCCAATGTTGAGGGGGCAAGATGAATCCAGCCTTGGTTGTTTTTCTTCACCACCGTAGATATTCTTTCGGTAACTTCTTGCTGACCTCTCCTTGAAAACAGATTCAGATTTTGTTGTTGAACATTGGTTGGCTTCTCTCTGTTTTGATTACCATAAAGATTAGTTTGACTGGAAATTTTCCCCATGAAATCGGTTTCTGTTGGTTGCCCGTGACCTGTTTGTTGAAAAGCCTGAGATATGCCTTGGTAGTTGTTGCACTTGGCTTTGATCCAGGGGCCATAAATTAATCTTGTCGTAGGCGAACTTAGAAATCCACAAAAAACTTGGGAATGACCGAGTCTACCACAGGCATAACAGAAGTCTGGAAGTTTTTCATATTTAAAAGCTATCCATATTTCAGAGTTGTCTAACCTTGGCATCATAAATCCTTGCTGTAATGCCTTAATGACATCAATTTCAACCTTGAGCCTGATGAATTTTCTTAAAGCTAGTCCATAAAGAGGATCCTCTTCCACTTTGATCAAAGTTCCAAGTGCTCGCCCTATTTGAATAGCATTTTCTAGAGTAATATAATCCAAAGGCAGGCCATGGATTTGCACTTGGAATGGAGCATGATTTAAATTGATTTCTTTGAGAGTGGCCCCAGTTGGCCCCTGTTTTAGAACCAGAAGGTGCCCTTTAAAATTCCATGGGGCTTGATTGAGGACTCTAAGTTTATCTTGGGTATTTCTAAAGGTGAAAATGAAACTGTTTGTTTCCATATCTTCAATAAGGAAATTTTGTATGAAGTTCCATGATGCTTTGATGCATGAATGTATTGCAAATTTGTTTAAAGGCCTATCGGCTACCAACCTACCTATCAGAATTTTGTTTGAGATAGTTTGAGCTGATGCTGTCGCTGGATGCAGGTTGAGATCATGCCATGAGAGAGCAGCTGTTTGGGAGATGAGGGAATCCAGATCCATCTTTGCGTCTATTGTATTGGTTTTCTTGTTTTTGGTTGAGATGTAAAACAGAAAAGTAGCAACAGTAAGTGCAGGAAAATGTAAAAACAGCCTCCTAGTTAGAGAGAGTCTGACTTCTCACTAGCCGGCTTTTTTAAGTCAAGATTTTCATCGTCATCACTTACGCAAGAGGGATTAATACTCTATGAAAACGAAAGAGTATGTATTCGGCGATTCACACGTGAAGATGGTCGGGATCATGTTCACAGGTAGGTGAGAAATCTTGGAATAAGTTTTGGGTCAAGTTATATATTTAACTTTGACAAAAGGTAAATTATTTTTGTTCGATTCTATAATGTTTATATATATATATACTAGTAGAAGAAACGTCCCTTGGACGTTTGCCTGGTGGGGGCATAATTTATATGGTAATTATATATGGACGTTTGCCTAGTAGAGACAAAATATAAACGTAAAACTTTCCTATTAAAGTAAATAATAGTATTTAAAAAAATACAGCAATTGTATTAAAGCAACTGTATAACTGGAAGATTGGAACGCAAGAAATTATCTCCTACAACAATAACACATTGTGGCACCCAAAGACATGGTCCGTGGTCGAAAGCCTAACGTACAACTTTCACTGCCAAATCAACACAAAATGATAAAAAAATGTATTCATTACAATACAGCATAAAGGTTTTGATATTAAAGTTATAATAACTTAAAACATAGGAAATTACTTTATTTTAGGCAAATCTCCATGCATACATACTATGTAAACAATTATCAATTCATATTTAATTATGTTTTTACTTATTACTTTAAAAATACAAGCATGGAAAGTTCTATTTTGTTGGTAATTTTGTGCTTGGATACATGGAAGATCTATAAAACCTGATTACAACTGCGGGAGGTACCATTTTGAAAAGTAAAAAAGAGCTTGGGTGTCTGAAAAATAAATAAGCAAATGGATCATTTCAACCTGATGGGGAAACTGAAGTAAAATGGGACAAAACAAATATCGAGAATATGTTAATACGGAATGAAATTTGCACAATTATTTCAACCTGCATAAATCACCCCATCCCACCTGAAAGCAGGTTTTGATCCAAGATGTTTGTTACGACACCAAAATAGTTTACCAGCCTTCTTATGGCCCATAACATTAAGCCAAAATATTTCAGGAAAATTCCCATATTGAGAACAAATAGCCAGGACTCAACAAGATGGCCACCCCATTTCCCATGACTCATTAAGTTATTATGAGAGAATGGTCCGTTAATTTTCTTCCAGACATTCCAATTTCCAGACAAATCCAGTTGAACTAAGATGCTCATAAAAGTTGGAGAATACATAATCCATATATTCCCATTGTTCATGTCTGTCATGCATCAGAGAATTGGACTTACATTATCCAAGCCCATAAGCCTATCAGTTTTGGGGCCATTGCAACTCCCATGGTTGTTAAGGTCAACTTCATAAGGTTCTTCATCCACGGGGTGGATTGCTTCCATACAAGCCTTTACCCCTGCAAAGCCAGCATTTCAAGTTACATCAGTACATAAAAGTTTAATCAATACAAGGAAACTTAAAGAAACAAGATTAAGGGTGAGAAACACCAATATAGACATATATAAATAATCTTTATAACTCGCAATAACTCTAAATTAACCCTTTAAAAAGATCTATAGGATTAAGTTTCTGCTAAAATTCAAAATATAGCCCCAATTTTTGTAAAATGCTTTAATTTTTTTGAAAACCTATAAGTTTGGCCCTTAAAATTTTAAAAATCCAAAAAATATTTTTTTCTTTATAGAAAGAACCCATGGCATGTAGCATTTTCCTATTCACTCCAGTCCCCTTTAAATTTCTAATTTTCTCTTCCACTTTCTTTTTTCTATGTGGCATTTCTCTATTTTCTCTTGAATTTCGTTCAATATTTTGTTCTTTCTTTTATTTGTGTTCTCTCCTCCACATCCACAACTTGGAAAGAAAACACTAAATATACTATGTTTTTAATTATCAGTAATTTGTGATCTTTCATTATATAGATGTGTATCATATATCCTTAAGTTAATAAAAACTTACTGAAAATATTGCTTATATGTTAAAAACGTTAAGGGCAACTTACAGTCAATTTTAAGGATCCATCTCCCATTCAAAATGGTCATGAGAACTTTAAGTGTCCTGGTACATGCACCCTGTGCATCCGTGGCCGCAATCACGTGTGTGGCATTTGGTTTCCAATACTTGGTGACAGTTGCACCACACATGCTTGCAAACTTGAGCACAAGAACCTGAAACAAAATCATTTAGAAAGAAGACATGAATTATTTCAATTTCCACCAAATCATGACAATGACTCAAGGGAGTGATTAAAAGGACAAAAACCTATTCAAACTAACCTTTTTTTCAGTAGATAGAGCAGATCCACATATAACTCATTCTTTGGCTCCATCCCTAGGAGCTACCCAAAGTATAGGCTGCGGAGGGGCTCTACATGCAAAACAGCAGAAAATTAGATGATACTTTCAACATAGCTATACACTATTTAGAACTTTGAAACATTAAAAACTGATTCAGTTAATTACAAAAGCATTAAAAAACCTAAGAAAATGGAGTTGTACCTCTGATTTGGCCCCAGATTATCCTAAAAAACATGTTTTCCAGATTGAGATTTCTCATTTTGGAAACTTGATTGAAGTATGAGCAGGACAGAGCATGAGAAAGTTTTCCTGCAAGAAACAAAATAAAAAACCATTAATAGTTAAAGCTTAACACATTACATTGAAAGATCAATTCCACTGGCAATACATTATATAATCATGATACTGAATGGCAAGGCATATTGCACTAAAAACAATGGACAAATGCACACACATACCCAACAAACACAGACCACGAACAGAGCTTTCTTCCAGACCTCCCAACCAAATCTCCTACAACCGATAGTCAAGAAATAAACCAACAACTCTGCCCTGCACCTCTCCCATCAACCCACCAACATATCTTCTTTATTGCTATTGCCACAAATTAATTATTCACCGAGACAATATAAACAATTTTAATTCCAGGGACAGCCATGTCACCACAAGAATTCAGAAAATGGAAATTTACAAGTCAAGACATCCATAGCCACATTTGGTGCCCCAAGCATCTATACCAACATTGTCAATGATGTTTGAATGTATTTCAGCCTTTAATAATGTGCTCTTACCAGTTGGCATTAAATTATAGAAGGAATTTGATATATAAAAAAATGTAAGTACATAGGTATATATAGGGAGATATGATACATAACAAATATTATAAGCATTTATAGCTAAAGCAAGAAAAAAAAAAATCCAGATAATTTCACACATATTATATTAAATGAATCAAATGAGATAATACATCTTATAAAAAAAAATTGTTCCAAAATATAAACATTCAGTGTACAAGAAGAAAACTAACGATTTATGCAATGAAAGTATTTCTATTGACAAGTCATGTATTCTTTGATTTATGCAATGAAAGTATTATCATTTAAAAAAAAAAACAGAGAAGAAAACTTAATGATAAGGTAAACAAGGATAATATAATTCAGTCCAGTTAGAAACTATTAATTCAAATCGCAATAAGTTTTAAACAAACCATAGGTCCAAGCAAGTTTGGGAAATAAATGATCATCTTTCAAATTCATATTACAATTTTTTCCTTAAACAATTAAATAAAGGAACATAGACAACATAACTAAGTTAAATTATTTACTTTTAAAAACAAAGTTTGACCATCAAAAAAGAAAAGAACACGTTAAAAAATAACCACAAGAAACACATTACGCATGAACAATTCTAAAATTCTGAATGGCCACATCAATATAATACCGAAATCAGACCTGATTACAATATAAAAATCAAGAACCCAACAGATCATGGGACATTACATCTCCAATTCCACAAATTCAAAAATCAAAACACGTAAGAAAAAATCTGTATGTGTGCATGAAAGCAGCCTCTTCAACTCTAACTCTTTGACCACCTTCAAGAACTGATCATACATGCTCATACACCACCTCAAAAGGTACCACAACCACCTTATAAGTCACCAAGAGAATCCAGAAAATGGAAATTTAAAAGTCAAGACATCCATAGCCACATTTAGTGCCCCAAATATCTATACCAACATTGCCATGCCGTGTGTTAGTATTCAACTGGCTGACACATAGCATCAATATGCAAGTCAATAAAACACAAAGCATACTCATGTTATGTGGCAATTCCCGTTAGAATATTACATATTTTTTTGATGTTAATATATTAATTTTACGAAACTTTAAAACCTAGCTAGACCTCAAATTTGTAACATGAAAAACTCAAAGGAAGCTTTCCTGAGAGCTCTGGAAGCAAATCTGCTTTGGCACCTAGACATACTATCACCGCATCATATTCCCCTAAAGACAAATTCAATACCCATTAACCACTAAATGTAGAGATAAATCCTCTAGACCAGAGTATGTTTGTAAATAATGAGATCCCACCAGGATTAGCCACTCGAAACAGAAATTTGATGTTTAATATAGGTTTATCAGAGTTTATCTAGTTCAATTAACTGTGCTCAGTTCACATGTTCAAGTTGAATATTATGGGGAATAATCTGGTTAGAGGATACCTTTCCCAATCTATTTAACTTTGTTGAGACAGATTTTAGGGGAAGACTATAGTCACCATTTTAGGTAGTTCTACACTTAAATGATTACATGTGAAAAATGTGAATAAGAAAATCTCGTTTCTGAGTCCTAAAAAACTAATCAAATCAATCTCCTTCAGTTTCAAAGCCTACCTTCAGTTCCAATCAGCAAGTGAATTGCCTTTTATACTTGATACTTCATTTTTTATTATTCCCAAACATATCATGGGATATTGGACAAGGATATGATACATGCACCACATACATACAGCAGATTGTATGAGAATAAAACAGGGAGACAGTGTTAAGATGTATGAGAGAGAATGTTTGTACATTGAAGATTGAGCTTATCAAAGACAGCTGTTCTATAGAATTTTCCATGTTAATCAGCTGTATATTTCTAGCTGCATTACTGCTATGTATCATAAACCTACACGTCAATCAACATATGAAAAGAGCCTAAAAAGATTGAAACGGTAGTTTAAGTGATTACCTTCAAAGTCGAGAAGTTTGTGAATAGATTTCTTATGCAAACATAACTCTCTCTCTCTCCAAAGCCAGAAATTGTTAGTTCTTTTACCAAATTTACACATTCTAAGAAGAGTGCCTAACAAAATGATAACGAGGACTTAAGATAGCATAAAGATAACTAAAATATTCCTAGAAGGAAAATATAATCAAAGGCTTAATTCTTCAGACCTGGAGATAGCATTGGGGATTGAGATTTACAGCTTCAGGCATATAGAAGGCTGATTCAAATGGCATACATAACTTGGGTGCAAGATTTTGAGCAGTTTCCTTATCAATGGTCTCTATTCTGCAACTGGCAAGGCAATTCTGAGCATTCTAATGACATAAATGAAAATTATAGATATTATTACAAAATTAAGATCAATTAGTAATATATTAGGCTTGAAAAGGGCGTATGGAATTACATCGTTCAATATAAGAAGATTCTTCATGTTCATTGCTGGTCTCAAGATGCCTCTGGAAAAGTATTCATCAGAAGGATAGCAAAATGCAAAAGTAATTTTCTCTTACAATAAATGTGCAAAAGTTAATTGAATAGAGCATAGGAGGAAAAAAAGCCAAAGAAATGAGAACTTCAACCAACTCTTTAAGCTTCCAACATGAGCATTAAAGTAAAATCCCACTGAAGAACTTTTATTTAGTTTAACACATTAGTGAGACAAATATTTTCAAATTTCAGAAATTCACTATATACATAGAAAACAAATTGCACGCAGTGAGAAAGGGACCTTCTCCGAACTATGAAACCATAAGAGTTTTGACCAACTGCTGCTTCCACAATGCTCAAAAGCTTCAAACACTCTTTCCAACAATCAGACCCCACAAGAGCAGCTTGCCTACAAAGAGAACAAAAAAACTGTGAAATACATGTAGCAGCACCCCATTTAAATAGTAGCATCAGTTTGGACGGACAGAAGGATTTACGATGTTGGGAAAAAAAATAAATTCAGGGAAAAAACAAAATTGAAATTTACAAAAATCCCAGAAATAAAATTGCAGCCCATATGATGATAATTGAAAAAAAGCCAGACCTTTAGGTGAATAAGGGTGTGGTAGACCAGGAACTCCCGAAGCTCCTCAGCCAATCCCAACTTCATCGTATATATCAATGCGTAGCCTCAAATCCTTAGGACTTTCCTGCAAACAATCTTTTTCAAAAAAATCAATAAATTCCATAAGTTTTATTTTATCTTTTATTTAGTTTGAGAATAACAATGCGCTTTGTTAGAATTGGTAAGAAGGAAAGAGTTACTTGTAGCAAGTGCCAGGCAACAGAGAGGCCAGCAAAGCCAGTGCCAAGCACTGCCAATCTTTTCACACCAAAGCCAAAAGAAAAAACAAATTTCATGTAAGAATTCAGAGAGAGAGAAAAGGAAAAAAAGAAAGGAGCAATTTGGAGTATGGTAGATTTCTTGAGAAAGATGCAAAGTACCTGAGTGGGCATTGAGAGAGTGAGACAGATGAAGTGCTTTTGCTGTTATGGAGAGCGAGACAGTGACGGAGGCTGGAAGGGGAGAGGAGCATCCTAGGGTTTTAGGATTTCGGGTGTCTGTTGTGCTATGTGGAGAAGGATCCGACGCGAGAGACTGTGCTTTACTGATGGAGGTGGTGGACAAACACCCACGTCGAGCTGAGCCACCTGAGATCAAGCCACCGCACCCCGAACCAGTTGCCACCGCAACTCGGAAGAGAGACCAAGAACTCAAACGAGCACTGTTGCCCCGCCAGCCACACACACAACTCCACGGACCACCACTCACGTTGCCTACTCACAAACACAGCAACCACGGATCCTCCATGCACATCGGAAACAGCTCTTGCCAAGATCGAGCAACCACCCAGCCACCGTGAGCCTCACCTACGTCTTCGGGACCCCAGTCTCAAATCCCTCTCATCCCGTGCCTCTCTCTCTCTCTCTCTCTCAGTCGGTAAGAGGAAATTAGAAAGGTACAACGAAACAGGGGAAAGAAATCAGACGGTCACAATGTAAAAAGACCAAAACGTCTGTCGGCAAAAGGGGCAAAACTGTAAAACTACAAACAGAAGATAATAAAACTGAGGGATAGAAAGGGAAAACAATTAAAACATAAGGGTAAAATTAGAAAAACAAAGTTGGACGAAACACTATTGTTAACCGATTCGCACTTTATGTATTAGTAAGTATATAGATATAGATATAATAGATATATCAGTATAGACCTCTGCAATAAGGACAAGATCTCCTCACCCACTCCGGAGGAGAAAAGGTGGGCGTGATTGAATATCAATAACGTTTAGAAATTTTCTGAATTTGTTTGAGATTAGTCTTAAAAAATGAGAGATAAAATGATAAATAAAAATATTTTTTTAAAAAATAAGTACTATATTAGAGTTTGTGAAAGTGGATATATAAAATTAAAAAAAATTAAATATATTTTTTTAATATTATTTTTATTTTAAAGTTTATATATAAAAAGTTGTATTAATTTTTGTATTTGATAAATAATTAGATGAAGAGTTTAAAACTTGATATAGAAAAGTATTTTATATTTGAATGATATTTGGAAATGAAATTGTGAGAAATTTTAAAAATTTTATAGATTACCAAACATGCCGAAAGAATTTAACAATATCATGTATGAATAAATTATAGATTAAGATGATTGTACTCTTAGGTCCCGTTTTAAGTTGACTCTAACATCTAAATACCCAATTATCAAATTATTAAACTCATTTCAACTCAAAATCTCTTTACACATGGGACCCATAACTTTTTTTCAACTCAACACATATTTATGTGCAAGACCTACAACCTTTTTAACTTTCCATAAATATATCTAAACTCATTTTAACATCTAAACATATCTAAACTCATCTTAAGTGGGACTCACTCTATCATTTCAACTCATTACTATTTATAAAGAACTCAACTCAGTTCAACATCTATCATCCCATTTTCATCATCCTCTCATTATCCTATGACGTGGCATTACACGATAGTTTTACTAGTAAAATATAATAAATAATTTTCAATCATTTAATGTCATATCATAGTATGATGAGAGGATGATAAAAATTAAAATGATAAATAGTATTGATCTTTTTCAAATTATCACAGATGAAATATCTTCCATATGCTATACATCATGAGTATCAAATCCCACATCAATAAAATCTCGTTTACTATTCCGTTTGAATCTTAGAGGTTTGATAGCTCTTTTTACGTAAGATTTAGATTATATTAAGTCGCGCATTAGATAAGAAGGAAGAAACAATCAAAGACTTTTTCACCTACATACACCTAATTGTATTACATATCATGTCCATGTTGAGGGTAAAATGTTAGAAACTAGGGCCGGCCTAAGCATATATGGGTCTCCCCTGTAACGCCTACGGGTGGCTTGATGCTATACATCTTTAATACCAAATTCCATATCAATCAAATCTTATTTACTATTCAATTTGAAACTTAGAGGTTTGATAGATTTTTTTTTTTTTTAACAGATTTTAAGTTTTGATTAAGTTCGCGTATTTGGTGAGAAGGCAGAAGCAACCAAAAACCTTTATCCACTTAGATTCATTTAATTGCATTACATATGATGTCTACTTTGATGGCGAAAGACTAGGGCCAGGTTCAGCACATGGGTCTCACCCGTAACGCTCAAAAGTGACATTTCTGATTGAGATTGGTTTTTATTAGGGGTGTCAAATCATGTTAACGGGTCGTGTTCGTTTCGTGTCAAAGCATGTATATTATACATATAGGTAAACCCTAATCCGACCCGTTAAACTTATCGTGTCACAATTTCAAACACGACCCATTAACATAACGTGTGTGTCGTGTCAATCCGTTTTGATCCATTAGTGAATATTACTAAATAAGTTGACACGACAATACAACTTGTTTCAAATTGTTTATGTAAATGGACTAAATAGGCCTGAAATTAACCTGTTTAATTTGATTAAATTTAATATAATTTTCTATAATTGTTAAAATTACAATATCTATAAAAATTATAAAACTAACTACAAGTCTAAAATTAAAATCTAAATAATAAAAATATCGAAATTAAAATTCTAACAATTTTACTTTTTGGTAGAAGGGTATAATTGTAACTTTAACTTTCTTAACGTGTCATAACGGGTTATAACGAGTTGATTCGTTATCAACCCGTTAAGAAATCGTGTCTTAACGGGTCAACCCGTTTTGACCCGAACCCATTAAGACTAAACCCTAACCCGCTATTATCGTATCGTGTTCGTGTTGGATTAACAGGTCGTGTAACAAATTGCCACCCCTAATTTTTATATTCTTCGTAATGCCTCAAGGGAGGCTCAAGACATATTTAGACATATATTTCAAAATGATTAGTTAATAATATAATTAGAGTCTCATTAAAACTACTTAATGAAAAAGTTAAAAAGTTAGAAATTTGAAATTAAAAAATATTTATGTTTCAGTGGTGTTTGGATGTTAGAATAAGATGAGATGAGATGAAATACATTGAAACCATCCCAATTAGGCCTTAATCTTTCAATTATTTCTTTAAGAAAAATTATACTCATCATTCTCACACCATACATAATTTTTTTTTCTCTTACTAAATTTGTGGTATATGAATGATGAGTAAAAGAAATCAATTAGTTTAAGAAGAATAAAATCAAAAAATACAAAATAAATATGGTATATAGTATATAGGGATGATGAGTAATAAAACTCTTTTTTTAATAAAAAATCCTTTCATACAATTTTTTTTTTTATGTCCAAACGTGGGCTTAGACATATTATCAAAGATTTTCTTTTCTTGTATTGCATTAATTCTCACGTGCCAAAATTCTTGCTGCCAAATCACCATCTCCCATACCAAATCAATTAAGATAGTGTTCCAATGCTAAAATTATTTTAGTTGATCTGAATTGAAATGAAATAATAATATTTTATTAATTTTATTGAGATGTAAATAAATTGATATTTAAATTTAAATTTATAAATTAAGTTGAAATAAATTTAAATTTTATATAAAAATTTATAAAATAATATATATTCCTTCAATAATTAATTTAAAATAGATTAAAATATGCTTGTATTCCCGAGTGTATTGACATCATTCATCAAGAAACGAATGTCACGGGCTGGTGAGGAATTATGACCGACCGAGTCAGCTGCCGCGAGTTGTGGCCCAATGGTTCCCCCTCTCGCTTTTCATTTTCTGGATTTTAACTTTGGAAAACACTATATCCACAGATGATTTCGGTAGAAATCATCTACCGAAATTTTTTTTTATTTTTTTTTATATTTTATTTTTACTTAGTGATTAAGTAAACATTTTTAAATGAATATATAATTTTTTTTATTTTTAAAAAATATCTAAATAATTTTAAAAAATAGTGAAAGAAAAAAAAAATTACAAAAAAAAAACGTTTTGTAGTGATCGGTAAAAATCTTCTGTAAAAATTATCTGTGGACGTAGCAACGTCCTTTAACTTTTATGCTATTTAATTAATTTGCCTATGAAAATTGAGTAAATAATTTACACAGTTTTCAAATATATAAATTATGAGGATTCATTCTTTTTAAAAAATAAATAAAAAAAATCATAATTAAGACTCACATGAAAAAAAAAAAAAATCTTTTTTTTAATGATGAACTTACTTTTTTTAATAAATATATCACAATATTAAATATTGTAAGATTTATATATTTCATCTATATCTTTTCAACTTAAACCATTCAATTCAAACATAAAACATCATAATAAATTTTCTTAAAGTTGGCCTCTTGAAATATTTAATTGTGGACTCTATGAATAATTGTCAAAGAAATCAACTTGAAGCATTTGCCAAATTAATATAATATCCTTCCCGATTTGTTATTAGGTTTTGGACAGGAAATTTAGCATATCCTCTGTAATGTTTGACTTGATTTTAGTGTGGCATAAAGGACATAAATCTCTTATGATAGGCTCCACCCCAACTCTTCTTAATTATTCTTTTCCCTGATAACGCCAACCGTCTTACGTCTTGCTTATTTAATGCTTCCGTTCTCTTAATTCAATGGGCAATGATAAACAAAGTTGGAGATCTTTAACCAAGGAAAAAAAAAAAATGGGTTCTGGGTTTGCATCTTGGAGCCTCTTCCTTCATCTACTAATCATTATGGTAATCTCGAGATTGTACTTGATTCTTATTGCACTCTACATGTCTTTCAGAATATATGTTGCTGTAATACTCTCAATTTTCTTTTTTCCCTTTAATTCTTGGTTATAGATTAATCGAAACTCTGAAGTAATATTATTTATTTTTGGAAGATCTTGACTCGGATTTTATTGCCTGTCATTCCCTGTTTATGTCTGTAAATTTTCTGCAGGGTGCTCATGGCACTGGAGCCAGGGAGTTGACCAAAAGACACCCGGGAGAGTTTATAGATCGTCATGATCCTGCAAGCAAGTATGGAGAGTTCGAAAAATCCAAAGGTAACATCATGTTGGGATATCATATGGAGGAGGATGATGTCCATATAAGACTACGTGATTCCCAACGCCATGCCATGGATGATCCTGCTGAGCTAGACCATGATCATGTTCATCAAGGAACACATAGAAAGCATGCTCATGCGTATCGGCCTTCATCCCACATGGATCACATGGACCCTTCCTCCATGATCTTCTTCACATCTAAGGATCTGAAGGTAGGAAAAAGAATGCCCGTCTATTTCCCAAAAAGGGATCCTTCAACTTCTCCTCACTTGTTGCCTAGAGAAGAAGCTGAAGCAATTCCCTTCTCATCAAAGGAACTCCCACACCTTCTTGAATTCTTCTCCTTCTCCCGGGCCTCTCCCCAGGCCAAAGCCATGGAAGATACACTTCGACAATGTGAGAATGAACCCATTAAAGGAGAGACCAAGTTCTGTGCCACCTCCTTGGAGTCCATGCTTGATTTTGCAAGTGGCACTCTGGGGTTGGATTCCAACTTCCGAGTTTTGACAACTTCCCACCTCACCAAGTCAACCACCCTTCTCCAGAACTACACTTTCCTCCAAATCCCAGAGGAAATTCCTGCTCCCAAGATGGTAGCATGCCACACCATGCCCTACCCTTACGCAGTTTTCTATTGCCATAGCCAAGAAAGTGAGAACAAGGTGTTTAAGGTTGCCCTGGGTGGTGAGAATGGAGATAGGGTGGAAGCTCTTGCTGTTTGCCACATGGATACCTCTCAATGGAGCCCTGATCATGCGTCGTTTCGCCTTCTTGGGGTTCAGCCTGGGACCTCCAGCGTCTGCCATTTCTTCCCAGCAGATAATCTTGTCTGGGTTCCAACAAAGTTGTCAATTTAGTATTCCGATCCAAATGCATGCGCTTGTTGAAGTTTTACTTCTGAATAAATACTTGTGCGCATATGGTAGTTTCATGTAAATATTTTACGGTTTGTAGCGTACCATTGTAATGAATAAAGTAGTGCTGCCTTTGGCATTTAAATCGAATTAGATAGCCGGTGCATTTCCCAACCAATATGGCTAGTTAACAGATGATTCACAGGGAAGGAAGACAAGAACTTCATCCAAAAATATAGAGAAAACAAGTCTGATATTCAATTCAAAATTATTAAATTTAAGAACGTCGAAAATCAACCCACAAGCAGGGTCGTAATAGCCGAAAATCATCCATATCAGAATTTTACCAAAAATAACAAAATCCTAATAATCATGCCAAAATTAAATACGTAATAAAAGAAATAATATGTCAAAAATCTCACTCAAATTGGATTCAAAATCACTTACTAAATGATAAATAAAATATTACCATAAAAGATAAAAAAGAATTAAAAATGGAGATTCAGAAGGGAAATCGGTAGATTTTGGCCTAAAAAAAGATACACAGCGAGTATAGCTGGGTGACCACGACGTGTACGCTGAAAAGAGTTTTCTAAATTGTGGTCATATATGCAGTTCTAATATCTGTAGCCAAAATTATAGTCAAAATATCGAAATGCATCCAAAATTGCCACAATTAGGAAAAGATTACGATTTCTTGCCATATTTGCGCTGATTTGCTAACTCAAAAAATCTCAGCACCATCAATATGCCATCTGGCTCGGATCCTCTTGCATCATATTGTTTATCTTTTTATTTTTTCATATATTTTTCTGTTTTCATTCTCCCTTAAATTTTGCCTAGTTCTTCTACATTGACATGGTTCAAGGACCCCCATAAAATAGGAAAAAAAATTATATTTTCAAGCCAATAGGAAGGATGCACTTTCTAAACCAAATATTTAATTCGCAATAAAAGTTCGATTTCCATACCAATTTGCAAATAGAAGAATTCAAAATATGTATACTCACATTGTGCACGCTTAGGTTCTTAAAGGATCTATCAAATGTACATTTAAATTACGTATCCTATATATTAAAGCATGCACTTAAGTTTAAATCTGAATTTGGTAGTATTTAGCAACCATCAAATTTAAAAGCTTTTTCCAGCAAATGAAAATGGGTTGTCCTGTTCATATCAATATCTGGCCAACTAATCACATAAAGTACGAAATTTGATCAGCATCTTAAGCGTCTGTCTGATTTCCCCTTCAACAACGGCCATCATTTTGGTACCCATTTCCCAGTTGTGTTGGTAAAAGCACCAACCACTCATACTGAACAACATGCAAAGCACTAACCAACGCGTGGGATGCATCATCTGTACACTGTTCACACACCCAGATTTGCCTTTTGTGCAGTGTTTGAACCGACTGAAGATCGTTTTTTTTTTTAAGGATAAACAATGTCGGGCATGGCACATTCTGAAGGCCCACCATTGACAATTCAGTGATGATCACCCCTTTGAAAACTTCTAAGCACAAAGAATTGATACGCAGAAGCTTTTCTGGGAAGAATAACACTCATAATACCATTGTATTATTTTCAGGATTTATAGATTTTCACAATCTTGCACGAAGAGATCTAAAACCTCCAAAGAAACTTTGCCAAATAACTGAAAAGACCATATATAGAAACTATTGCCAATATTTTAACAACAAAGCAAGATATTGTAAATCAGTCAATATAGCTTCAGCCCTCGAACAGATTCAGTTCTGTGTGGCTCTTTTGTTCAAAGTCCTCGACACAAGGCTTCTTCTCTTTTTTATCCTAAACGTGGGCATGATATATGATAGCATTAGGAGTAACGTCAAAATCTTTAAGAAAATGATCCTTTTCCCTGGCATCAGAGGCATATGGAAGATCTCGACGCAAAAGGCCTTTGATTGCTTCTGGGATGGGTTGGTCTTTCATTATGCTTTTCCAGTAGTCTTCTGGGTCTTTTCTGGCATCGTTGAGGTCGACAAGCTATTGCAAAAGAAAACACAAAGTTAATAGAAACAGTGCTGAAAGAGGAGATCAAAGTTGCTAGATATGGAAGGCTCACCAAGAACAGAGAAAAGAGAAGCAAGAATGCAGAGATAGTCTTCATTATCTTCTTGTCTGCACGCTCTTGGATTTGTTAATCTGAATGGTGCTACGCTCATCAACATCTGACTAATAAACCCTTTTATAGGCCAATTTCAAGCATCCTTATCGTGGACCTCTATCTACCCTTGATATATCATCCATGTGTATTAATTTGAATTTTGGTCTTATCTGTATATATTTGCAAGATGTAATTTCCACTGAGGTCACAGTTTTTTTTTTCTTTTTTTTTTTTTTTCACACCATACTTGAAATGAATTCTATCAAAACATTAGAATTCATTTCCCATACCAACCAGAACACAAGATCTTTCTCATGTTAAATACTTTCCCTTTTTTTCTCTTGTTAATAACACAAGATCCTCAGCTTGGCCAGATCCACCCCGTATGGCTGGACCATCCTTGGTTGCTATAGTTTTTTTTTTTAATAATATATATGTTACGGACCTAGTACATGGTCAACTGTCTGTCTTACCCAATATAAATGCAAGATTGACGCAATATTATATAAATTTATTCAAAGGCAATAAATTAATTACTTGATTATCAATTTCGTTGGCAAAGCTGATGACTTGTAAATTGTTTATTAAATTGCACTGAATCCTCCCTCCTTGGTTGTAATTACAAATAATAATTATTAATATATATATATATATCTTTATTTAGATTGTGTACTCCCTAAATATTTCATATATAGGGACCATGTCATGCTTTAGTCAGCTTTTATTATTGTCCATGTTGGCATAAAGATAAAAATTAAGAACCCTAATCATAGGTTATAGGTTGAGTTATAACGATGACATCTTTGTCCGCCATCCGGTTGAGCACTTAACTACTAAAAGGTCCATGTCACGCAAGCATTTCTCTATTTCATACTTGGTTATTTATTCTTTACACCAAAAATTGTAGCATGGATTGTCTATATTGTGTATGTTTATGTATTGATAGGGCTGATCAGTTTGTTTCCCATCGGAAAAAGAGAGAGAGAGAGAGAGAGAGAGAGAGAGAGAGAGAGAGAGAGAGAGAGAGAGAGAGAGAGAGAGAGCAATGAAAACAAATAATTTCATTGTCTTAATTTAGTATTTAATATCTACTTTTAGAATACACACCCAATTAAATAGAAATAATTAATTTAATAATTGATTTAAAAGTAATTCGTCGAAAGTCCAGCTTTCATTTCCTCGTAATTTGAATTCAAGACATAAAATTCATAACATTTGCTAAAAAAAATCATTCAATAATTTCCATATCAACTCATGAAAAATATGAATATCTACCTGCAGATCTAGATGTAGATTTTTACTTAAAAAAAAATAGATCCAGATGTAGATTTTTCGTCTTTAATTTAATCGTCGAGCGGTACTTTTCTTCAATGAATTTTAGGTATACTTACCCCCCCGTGGGGAATATATTAAAAAGAGAAAAAAAAAAAAAAAAGTTTTCTAGTTAAGGATATAGACAATGGGTCGGCTTTGCTGCAAAAGTCAACTTCACGTGGGGGCATCACGGTATACACTTCGTTCCGTAAGTCATCGCATTCAGATGTGTCAAACAAGAATGCTAATTTTTGTACTTTGATTTATTTAAAAATGATGTTGGCTTCTTTGACTTTCATGTTTTTCTCAAGTTCGCCCAGCACTTGAGGCATCCAAGGCGCCATTTAGATGTTGAGTACAGTAAAAATGAATTGAATTTTTATAAATAGTAATGGATTAAGATAATATAGTAAATTTTGTAGAATCTACCTAAAATAAATTTAGATTTATTTAAATATTAAAATGAATTTAAATATATATTTTAAGAAGTTGAAATAGATTATAGATACTACATATAAAGAAATGTTGAGTTGAAAAATATCGTGAATTTCACATGTAGAGAGATTTTGAGTTTAGTAATTTGAAAGTTAGATATTTAGATATTAGATTCAGTTTAAATCAAACTGGATTGAATTCATCTTTGTTGTTCAGCTGCCTGGAGCTTTGTGATCATAAAAATATCAACAACAACAACAACAATAATAAAAATAAATAATTGGTGGGCAAAAATGACGTTTTAAAACTGAAGAAGAAGCCTCACAGCTGTGGACATTAGATAGAATAAATACCTGTACTCAGCTGTAGACATTACTGGCATTGAAAACTTTCAAAATGTTTTGTCTTGCAAACAATATTGTCAAGCATCTTCAATGCATCATAATCTCTGTCAAATAAATGAAAATCAATAGATCATTTTCATGTCAATTCGTGACATTTTTTCCCTGCATGCCTGTCAATTTACGACTCAAATGACAATATAATATGCAGCCTTACGTGTAAAGATAGAGGATGACCTCCCAATTAGAGTGTCTGACTTGCATCTAGAAACAAAAGACTATAGTCACAAATATTCAAACCAGAACGATGAAATTCAATAGACAGACTTATTCTTACTGCTTATTCACATTCCAAGAACCAATAAGACATTGACTTTACAACCGCATCACCTAAAGAAATTCAATTCACTTATGTTATACAGATCAAATCTAAAAGGAACAAATTAAACTTATGGTAAGAAATGAAAAGCTCATTTATCAGTAAGAAGTATCATTGCATAATTTAATATAAAATATAAATACTTCACTTCAAGGTTCTAAAAAATGGCCAGTTGGAATGCTGTGAAAGAAAATTGTTAGGAAGCCAGGTTTAGAACTAGAAGGAAAAGAAAGAATCCACAGCATACGGGAACTTGTCATTTCCTCAAGACTTCTAATCTTGCCCACAGTTTGCAGCTCTCTAATAAAACTGTTGGCAACTGTAATTATTAGACCTGCATCCTTGTATTCTCAGCCTTGGCATCACATATCACCAAAATAGAAAATCACTAGGCGATCCTTTCCCCACGTGCTTTGATATTGTAGATCCCCAGCACTCTGATAGCATACAACAAAAGCCACAAGGCTCAATAAACTATCTTTCAGAGTTTTGGCTCTGCTAGATACAATGAAGAATGGTCTCAATGATGATAATTGCTGGAAGAAGAGATAACTGTCATACACAATCCATTTATTAAATTAGAAGTGACGCTACTTTTTTTTTTTATAAATAAAATTAGAAGTGACGCTACTTGCACGTATTATGTGGATATTGCACATGCACATAGCTCATCTCTACTTATGTATACAAACTCATAGTATGTGCAAGTAGTATTACTCTTACCACATATTCACCAGAAAATAAATAAATCTCCAATTGAATTTTGTGCGGGATTGATTTTGGCAGCTAATGGAAGATCTGAGTTATAGGCTATGAATGTTCATAGTGGAATCTCTCTTACCAATGGACTTCTAAGAAAATGCAAAAGGTGCCCTGTCACCGCAGCAGTCGAAACCTGAAGACTAATGATCCATTCGAAGAAGTTAAAGTATGTAGTAAATTATTTCACAAGGCATGACAAACTGTACTAGAGGTGAGGTCAGGATAGTATACGAAATGAATCTTATTCATGGCACTGGCAATATCACAGATGCCTCCAATGATGAAACAACTACAAGAACTGTGTTCATTTTCAAACAAATTGGAAAACAAGAAAAGCATGTCTTAATTTGTCATGATGTACCATCTATACCTATTGAGCTGCATCTTCAGAGAACCTAGCATCAAAAGGAGCTGAAGGGTGGGAATGGGCAGCACCAGTTCCAGAACCATGCTGTAGTTCAATCACAAGCCATCGAACAGCCTTACTCATCTGTTCCAACTGTACTGCACTAATGGGTGGGAGACCAGTACTGGCAGACTGCCCTGGCTTCCCAGCCAGTGAGCCAGTTGCTTCATCCACAAGGCACTCTGATCCAATCCTTTGCTTCACAGGCTCCACGAACTCGTCCGCTTGGTCACAAGCAACTCTGAACAACTCCCAAATCTGCTTAAAATTTTCTACAGCAGCATCTGTGGCTGCTGTTTTCTGGGCACTAGAAATCTCCTTGGCTTCGAGCACATTAGCTGCTGCAACCACAAACTCCTGATATGCATTGTTCAGAGAATCTACCGTGCTGTCCATTTTGGGGCTCTCTAGCTGCTGCAAAAAACATAAATAAATAATAACTGCATGAAGTCTCTAGTCACAAGAAATTAACCCAGAATGAGATATGTGAAGTCCAAAACAGCACACATTGCAAAGAGTTTTGGGTGAAGTGGCAATTTCCAACAGCACCAAGAATTGGTTGTATTTCGAGGAACTTGTTCATAAATATGGAATGTGGGAACGGAAGCCTATTAAAGGGTTTTTCTGAACAAATAAATGCCAAATGAATAACAAAATTAAACATACACTTGTAGTCACTAAATAATAAAATTTTCAATTTTAAACCCAGGATGAATCACAAACCAAAATATAAATCCTACCAAATACCGAAATCTGAAATCCAAAGTGAAGATATACCCAGAGAACTATCAATCTCACCCGCTTCCATATGTGTTACTCTCGTATACAAATAACCAGTTTACCAAGCCACATAAAATTCTATTTGAACCTACAAATGCAATGGATTTCCGACAACACCAACAAGCTAAGAGGAAATTATGTACAACAAAAGTGGTCAAGACAAAATTTTTTTTTTTTTTTTTTTTTATGAGTAGTGGTCAAGAAAAATTGAACAGGCTGAAACCGTTATTACACTGAAAATATAAGTGTTTCTCCAAGAGTATAGTTGGCACTACACAGCACCATATGGCTTGATTGGCAAACTAAGGAAAAAGATGTAGTATAAGCCCAACCCTGTCATAATTCCCAATAATTGTGAGCCTGTGGCCTCAAATTAAAGCCGATTTTCAAATTTCTGCAGCTAAGATCTCAGATTTTATTTTATTTCATTTTATTTTTTTATATGTTGGAACCTCTCCAAGACAGGACCCACCCCTACATAATAAATCCGGGTCCCATGCACCACACCTTCGAAAGTATCCCTATACAGAACTGATTGTTTGCACAGTATTGAACCTTGGATGTTGAGGGGCCAAGACCAAGAACTTTACCACTTGGGCCATCCCTTTGGGGTTAAAAACAAACTCAAAATAAATGGATGGAAGTGGACCTAAAAAATCTTTTCAGGTTCGACACTTACAGTTGAATGAAGAAGTGGGAAATTCAAAGACGTTACAATCTCCAAGTTGTGTTAGTAACTGAGAGCACGCGAGCACGTGAACTGTAGGTGAGAGTGAGACTCCTCCGTCCTTGGAGGAGGGAAAAAAGCCATCCTTCAACTTTCGAGGCCTTCCAGAACTCGCACAAAAACTCGAGACTTAATACCAGATGCATTCAACTCACCCCCATAAGTTCAAATTTGACTTCAAGAATTTAGAGTGTGTGATTGTAGAAATTTAGATATTGGATCAGTTGACGATAAAAAAGTAAGATTTGCCTCAAAATAAATGGATAGAAGTGGACCTAAAAAATCTATCCAGGTTCGATACTTACAGTTGAATGAAGAAGTAGCTTCTCTCTCTCTCTCTCTCTGTCTCTATTTTTTCTTATGTTTTTTGAAAGGGTGCGGACTGCGGAGCCTGGAGGGGCTAGCTACCATCTGCGCAGAGCTCGCCGGTATTCTACCGAGGAAGAGGATTTGGGGTGGTGGTGGCGGCCCGGTGGGAGACCCTAGGGGATAGGTGTAACTTGAGAAAATGTTGTGTTTTCTTAAACAATATTTTGTGAATTTTATTATTATTTTTTAAATGCCTCAAAATTTTATTCATCTTTTAAGATTTAATACTAAATTATGAATTATAGCATAAGCTTGAATACATAACTTTTTTATAGTTTTGGAAACAAAACTATGAGTTATTATATCCATTCCTTTTACTAATAAAAGCCAGTGTAAAATACAACATCGGCACCATTGATATAATAATAGTTAAATAAAAATACACTTCTTAAAGAGAAGTGGTGAATCATTAGCTAGAGCATGTGCTACATTATTTATGTTCCTAAAAACATGCCTAACACACTTACTCTTTTTAAAAGAGTTTTTACATCTCTAATAATCAAGCTATCTGAACCCCACTTCTCATCAGTACTATTGATGACATTGACTACAGAAAGAGCATCATCTCCATGGACCACTTGTTGTAGTCCCATTTCAAGACACAATAAGATAGCTTTAAGCACCGCAATGGATTCTCCAAACTGTGCATAAGGGAAAACACCTCTTGAAGATCTGCATGTTGCTAGCACCCCGACCTTCTCTATCTCCAGCAATCACCTCAACTTCCCACTCTGCACTGAAACTTATCAATGACAGTATTCCAAATGATATTGATTGTATCAGGAGGAGGCGTTTCCCATCTCTGCACACGTGTCTTGTTGTTCTCTACCGGTGCAAGCTTTTTGAGAACAGAACCCCTTCGGACCGGTCGGGCTGTTTTTCTCATAATAACAGCTCCCACACATGAGGTGACACGTAGACAAGCTCACACCAAATTGTCTGAAGGACATTCCAGCTGATTGATTTCAGAAACAACCCACTGTAGGAAAGGAAATAGCCACGGGAGCTCTCTCTTCCAAACACAAACAACAAACAACAGAAGAAATAAGACAGATCTTCATCTTCGAGTAGAAGAAAAGGCAGAGTGGTCGTTAGCGTGGGTAGGAGAAAAGAACCAGAGAGAGGTCTTGTATATAGAACTCTTGAATTAACAGTCTTTTCAACCAAAAATACCCAACAAAAATATCACTAAAGATTGAACTATCCATAATTTGAAATAAGACAAATGCGACTCAAATCAACTACATAATAGGTTCTAAAATTGCCATTCAAGATGAAGCACCACTGCGTAGAACTTGAGCCTTCTTAGACTTGCTAGTTGCCAACTAGATCTCGGGTTCTCCTCAACGCAGCCGCCGAGTTCCCGTCGCCCATCTCTCAGCCGCCGCTAGTTGGGTGGGGTCTAATACGGCAACACTGTGGTCGCAGGCTTTGTAGTCGTCAATTGTGATGCCGTGCTCTGCTTCTTCATGGCCCCAGCCACTTATTCTCTTTATTTTCTATTTCTCTCAGACTTGGATCCTCCACCTCTCTCTATTTTCGTGAGAATGTTTCTTGGATTTGCTCTTTCTTTTTTGCAATTCTTGATTCTGAATCAAAGAAAATGTGAAAAGAAAAAGACTGTTGTTTACACCAGTTTTCTCTAATGGTGTTGGTCACCATCCCAACTAAAGTACTACTTTTCCAACCTATGTAAATCTGGGGGCTGGTTTTATTGGAGGGGGAGGACACGACATGTTCACGATGGAATAGAGAGACAGAGACGTACGGGAAGAGGGGGGAAGAAATTCGTCTGGGTTCAAAGGGTGTTCAGCGAGAGGGGTGTGTGCATTGTGTGGCCGAGGAAGAAGAAGTTTCGTCTGGGTTCAAGGGGTCTGAAATTAGATAAGAAATGATTTGGTGTAGACGGGTCCATCTGTTATAAAATGAAGTGGATACGTGATGGGTCATAATTGGAGGGCTGTTATTAAGTGAAAAGCAACCCGACCGGTTATAAGGTTTTGCCTTTTGAGAAAGAATATGTTCTATTTAACAAACTTATTTTTTTATAAGGAGTTTTTTTTTTTTTTTCCCTCAAAAATTCTACAAGAAATATCTTAAATCGGTATCTAAAATAACTATTTTTTTCCTTAATTTTAACTAATTGAGGAGGGTTTTCAAAACTGTGGGGGTGTCCTGGCCCCTAGTCCCCCCACCCTCCGGCACCAGGCAAGTACACGTGATGATATCCAGAATATAAAAGAATAAAATAAATAGTGATTAATATATAAGAAAATGAAATTTGACTTTCTCTAATAAAAGATACATATAAGTGAGTTAAGAAAATGAAGAGCAAAAAAAGAGACCAAAATTGTTTTAAATTTTTGGATTCTTTTCTACCCAAATTCATGGCAGCTCAGGCTCTCTCTCATGATAGAAATGTATAAAAAAATACTAACTGTTTTTATCATTGCTCGCCCCATTATCAAACAAAAATCATCAGTTATAGTTAGAAGCGACCTTCTAATCATTACATCGAAAGTCATGCTGTGTGGTGTGGTGTCTCATACACATTGATTGAATTGAGAAAAAAACAAAAAAACAAGAAGTTTTTTCCTTAAGAGAGTTCGGTTTTTTCGTGTCTATCATTAATGCCCATGTCGTTTTATCAGCTGCATCGTACGTGGAATTCCAATAAAACTTCGTCGGCAAGAAAATATTTTTAAAAAATAGGAAAAATTATCAAGATGGATATTTAGCCTCCGTTTGAAAATTGAGCTACAATAAATTGAATTGATTATTTATAAATAATAATAAATTAAGATAATAGAATAAATTTTATATGATCTATTTAAATTAAATTTAAATATTAAGATAAATTTAGATATATTTATAATAAATTAAAAAAAAATTATAAATCTCACATATAAAAAAATTTTAAATTAAGATAAATTTAATAATTTGAAAATTTAGTATTTAAATGTTAGATTCAGTTTAAAATTAAACCGATCAAGTCCAGCTTTAGTGTTTATGACATGCCTATGATTTGGTTTGTTATTTTTCTCACAACTTATTTATCTTTCTCAATTAATTATCAAAATAAGTACATTCATAACAAAAATTCATATCATTATAAAAAGAAAAGGTACAAAAACCTAAAATAACCATTTCTTACAAATATGTTATTCAAGCAACTTTTTTTTTTTTTTTATCTATTTATCAATTTTTACAATTTTTAATAAAAAAATATATGAGAAATGCTTTAACAATAAAGAGATTTTATAAAATTATATTTATAAAATGATATTATTTGATATGCTATATCAGATTATAAAATTATTTTTATTTTTAAATAAATTATAACATATCACATGAAATCATAACAATTGAATTTATCTTTATAAAATCTTATTGTGAATATAACATTTTCAAAATACATATAAAAATATTTTCAATTTTTTTATTCACTTCCACAAATCCTCGTAAAAACTTAAAATCTCTTCTCAAAACTTACATAAATTCTTCTAACCAAATCTGACATCATTTTCAAATTGAGGGATGGTTGGAAATAATTTTATTCTCATCACATTTTATTTGATTTTTAAATATTTTTAAACATAAATATTTTCAAATTATTTATTACAAAATTTTCAAATTAATTATTATAATTTTTTCAAATTTTCAAACAAAAAAATAAAAATTCAACTTTTTCAAATCTCAAAACGAAAATAATATTAAAAAATAATATTCTAAAAACATTTTAAGTTTATGATATTTTTTATTTAACACTTCTCTATCATTTTTCAAAACTCAATAAATACTTAACTCAAAATAACTTAAAAAAATTACTACTCCTGGTTATAAAATATTCTAACAATATTTATAACTTTTTAATATAAAAATCAGTGTAAATTACAACATCACCAATAATATAATAATAGTTAAATCAAAATAATTATTTATTAAAGTCTGGAGTATGCAAATCACCTACAAGGTTTTTGAAAAAGGAATATGATCTATTTAAATTCTCAAATTAAGTACATTCATAACAAAAACTCGGATATATTATTATAAAAAAAATTATCTCACTATTATTTATAAATTATTTTATTATTATTTACAAAATTATCATTACATTCCTTTTCTTATCATTCTTTTAAAGCGTATCAAATTTTAATATATATAGATTATAAATAATAAGATATTAATAAAATATAAAATAGAGACACGTCATTTTATATAATTAATTTTTATGATTATAATGATTAGCATTTATAAGGAAAATAAAAGAATTTAAAAATAACTCAGATCCAACCCAAACTTATAAAAATACATACAGTCAGATTTGACGTACAATTCCATCTCTATCTCTTTATCTTTCTTTTCCACACAGTTTAAACACTCGCACCTTTGTCGTATTCTATCATTTTCTTCGCAGACTCCACAAACCCCTCCGCATGGTCACAAGCCACTCTGAACGATTCCCACTTCTGCTCAACGATTTCCAGGGCTGCATTCGTGGCAACTGTTTTCTGGCCACCAGATATCTTTTTGGCTTCTAGCACGTTACTCGCCGCAGTAACAAACTCCTCGTATGCATTGTTCATGGAATCTACCAACTTCTCCATTCCCGGGGCTCCCTACCTGGCTGGCTGGCTGCTGAGAAGTTTTGAAAAGAAAAACTGCGAGAAACCTGAATCCTCGAGAAATTCACCCGAAATAAGACATGAGAACAGCAGTGCTGCATGCATTTGCCACTCCTTTTTAGGTTACTTCTAAACGAATGGATTACAAAATTATACATACAATTAATTCACTCCAATCAAATGTTTAATTAATTTTGAATCGTAAATTCCAGGAAGAGGCACATGATATCGATCGAATTAAACCCCTATGGCCTTAACTACTCTACTGAGTACTAAATTTTTGAGTCCATAGTACTGTGTGATACTTACATAAATATATATATATATATATATATTATAAAAAAGGAAAAACTACCTGACGTACGACGCCTAATTCTGCATGAACGTCCTACATATTTATTCCGATACTTCTACGAACTAATTTCCACAATATAAGAATAAATTAATCTCTGTTAAAAAAACAACAGAAGAAGTTAAATTCAGATTGAACAGACCGATACCGTGTATTAGTTGTGTGCACCCGAACCGAATATTGTATATTACATGTTCTTCATGTAACTTAATGCATTATCAGCTTGCATATTCTATTAGATTATTTCTCACCCATCAGGCATAAATGAGTTAATGCATTGGATTGAGAAAATTTAGAAATCACCTGGATTTTTCTGCGGATGCGGAGCGTTGAGGGGCTCGAATTTTAGCAACGTTGAGATTGCCGAGATCTGGACGCCCGAGGGAAGTTGAGGTGGCCGTCCGTTCCGAGTGGCGGGGGTAGGGGGAGCTAGTGGGTGACAGGAGGATATGATCTGTACTGTGCGTGAAGGCCGGGTCCGTTGGAGCGAGGAATGAAGATCAATGCGAGCAAAATGCGCTGAAAAGAGTAGGGAGAGAGTGCGATATTGGACTGGCAACTGTGGGACCAGTGGTTTATAACTGGATAAAGGAATTGCCGTCGTCGGTTCCCCCTCCCAATTTTCCATTAAGCCGTATTTTTTTTTTTTTCTTTGAGTCGATCATGGAGGATCTCAATCATGGAGGTTCTCAAGTCCCGACAAATTCATTGATTCACGCTTGGGAACAACTTTATTATATCGTGTCAAAATAACGTTAGGCATAAGATTTAAATGTTTTTGTAAAAATATGAATTCTATTAAGAAAAATTAGTTTCACATATTTTTACTGTAAGGCTCACTTTTTTATAAAAAGTTTGTGTGAGGCTTGTATATATTAATTCCAAAATAATATAATATCTTTTTAAAAAATATATAAATGAATAATATTAGAAATAAGCTTAGCATGACGTGTAATATTGCAATTAGTACATCCATTCCATTTGATAAATAAAAATTTATCACTAAAAAAATTTGCTACGGTCACAAATATAATATTTTATAAAAGTAAACATATAATATAAATCGACATAATTTCTTATGACATGTTTGATATATTTTATAATAAAATTATTTTTATAGTCTAACATATTACATTAAATAAATTTAATTTATAAATTTATTTTTAAAATATTTCTTTATAGTTAAAATATTTTTCATTAAAAAAATCGATGGTTAACATATGTGATATTCAATGGTTGCATGATTTATATTTTCAGAAAAATATTGAAGGATATTTTAAGAATTCTTCTTCCATGTATCTATTCTCCCAATTTTTGAGATAAACGGCTATTTCTTGTTTTGAGCAATCACTATTCCTAGCCTTTGTCCCATTTCGTGAATTAAACGGATCGATTTTTAAGATTTTCACATACTATTTTAAATTTTCTTTTTCACAAATCTTTTTCGAGTAAGAAGGTTATTTTCAAAATTCTTAGGAGACGATAAATAGTTATTTTGAGAAATTTTTTGTAAAAATAAATATTTTAGTCACAAATAAATTTTATAAAAATAAACTCATGATAAATTGATATAATTTTATATAATATATTAAATTATAAAATTATTTTTATTGTCAAATAAATATAACAATTCACATAAAATTATCTTAATTTATAAATTTATAAGATCCTTTTATCGATGTAGTGCTTCTATCCGGAAAAATGATTATTTAAAAATATTTTGGGACATGCCCCTGCTCATGTCGACGTAACTTGTTAAAATTGGATATATGTCGCTGTCGTAAATTACTACATGCCAGTTGGACGTAAAAAAATGTTGGGTGAGGTTTAGGGATGAGATGATATGAAATTTTGTGAATAATAATAAGATAATTTATAAATAATAGTGAGATAATTTTAATTAAGTATTTTTTATATTTTGAAAAATGAGATAAAAAAATTAAATATAAAATATTATAAAATTAAAATATTATAATAATATTGTTTTATAATATTATTTTTGTTTGATGATTTGAAAAAATTAGAATTATTTTTTATTTCTTATTTAAAAGTTTGAAAAAGTTGTAATGATTAGTTTAAAAATTTTGTATTTGAATTATGGTTAGGAATAAAATTAGATGAAATGAAAATTCTATATTTCATATGAGGGCCCTAAACATGCCCTTAACCTAAAATTTAGGATAATTTTTGAGATTTTATGGACCAAATAATATTTGATACGCACACCTCGTACTGGAATAGCAGAAGCAAAACATGTTTGTGGTTTTGATTGAGACAATAAGTTCTATATATGTAAGTTGACGAAATAGAAATTTTAAAATACCAATTAAAGAATATGTTGAAAATAATTTATTATTCGTACTTGATAAGCAGATATTTAAGGACTCGTTTCAAGATAAAAGAGTTATTGATCAGGAGATCATGATAAGCCTAGTTGTGTTTAAGTGCATGCCAATCAATGGACTCGACAATTGGTCTATGTATTTTGAAATTTCTTGCATTTAATAATGTTTATCTCAAAGCTAATTGAACGACACTAACAAATTATACACGTTTACAACATTCATGATTTGACAATTACAGCATAATTCTAATGTAACAACATATATATCAAAGAGATCATGAGCAAGCAAAATGATACTTATATTATATTGTTCATCAAGCGACAATTTAATGCTAAGAGTCAGACAACCTGATGACATATATCCTGATTCTCCAAATAAAAAATTTGAATTCGAAATTCGAACCTTCAACCCCTTATCATAAAAAATTAAAAATCAAACGACAATTCATTATTTTATGACCAATGTTTGGAGATTGATTCATCCCTACATCTCGAATTTATTACAAAAAGATAATAAACAATACCCATTTTCCATTTTAAAAAAAAAAACCAAAATAATATAGAGAATAAAAAAATTATATCATCTTTATTTAGGCCAAGAGAAATTATGTAAAAAATATTTAAAATTCATAATTTTATTTGTTCAAATTCTTCACCTTCTTATTATTATTTTTTGGTTCAAATTTCTCACCTCTACTTTTGGTCCAGATTTGTTATCTATGTGTTTTTCATAGCTTCTAGCCTTCTATGCTAAACAGAATGCAAATTAAATACATAGAAGCGATCATATCATTAAGAAAACTTTGATTAAAAAAATAAAAATAAACTTCATGTGGGGGCATAGGATTGGAGAAGCCTATAAATTGGACCGAGAAAGAAGGAGACGATAATCTTTCCAAACCAACCCGATCCAAAAAGTTACTATAATTTGTAATCCACAAAGCCCAAATCTGTTTATTCCTCTTATTCAAATTTTAAAAAATTACCAAATCCTGATTTGGATACCGTAGTTTTATCTCTTTTTAATTTCTTTGCTTATGCTCCTTCGTCCCTTCTTACGTTTTTTCATTGTTCTTGTTTTCCAAAACTTTCTTTGTCATTGGCAAACTTAGAATTTCAGTCATGAATATCGAATATCAAGAATTCAAGAAGAAAATAAAGAAAAACAGTAGTTCAGCTGAGAATCAAGAGCTCAATAATGAAGGCGAAGGCGAAGACGGTTTGCTAACTGTTTCTCTTCCTATTCATCCCCCAAAGACCAATCGTTCCTTGCTGGCAGAACAGCCTGATCTAACACCACCGACGCCATCATTCTCACCCATGGTTCACTCAATCTCAATGCAAGCACGGTTATCTCAAAGCACCCCAGCACAACTTCCCCTTCGACGCTCACCCACACACCCTTTATACGTGCCATCTTTCATGCTGGAGCCCCCGAGTTCATCCTCGGCTACGTTTCGGCAAGAAGGTGTCCCGTTTCGCTCTCCAAATCATGCTTGTCGTAATCGAAAACGGATGCTGGGTGAGGGAAAAAGTGAAACCATCCCAGCTCTGTTCCCGTGGGCCACGACGCATCGAGCCACTGTGCATAGTCTAAATTACTTGCTATCCAATCAAATTTATACTATTTCTGGGGACGTCCAATGCAAGCGGTGCCATCATAAGTATGAGATGGAGTATAATCTAATGGAAAAGTTTGTCGAAGTTGGTAGTCTTATCATGGCGAAGAAGAGCGCCATGCATGACCGGGCTCCGAGTTTCTGGACGAATCCGGTTCTTCCAACTTGCAAATCTTGTGGGAAAGAAAACAGTGCCAACCCCATTATCATAAAGAAGAAGAAGGCGATCAACTGGTTGTTTTTGCTTTTGGGACAAATGCTCGGGTGCTGCACCCTCAAGCAGTTGAAGTATTTCTGCAAGCACACCAAGAATCATAGGACGGGTGCCAAGGATCGAGTTCTTTATCTGACTTACCTTGGATTATGTAAACAACTAGATCCTGATGGACCTTTTGATCCATAAGATTTTTGTATTGGTCATGGGTGTTAATAATTAAGGACAACAACATGTAGTTTTGGTGTTTTTGTCCTTTTTGTTTCTTTTTTCTTTTTAAATTTTTTTATGGGCTAATGCCCCTTTCTTTTTTTTTGGTTCTTGATGATGACCTCCAATAATATTTGTGTAATAATTAATTTAGCTACTTTGCCTTCAATTTCAAACTGGCTTGTAATCTTTGCAATTGAATGATTCAAATGCATGTCATGCGGCCTTGGAGTTGCCATGCATGCATGCTAGTTCAAGATTTTTATGAAATTTAAATCTTGTGATTTGATCATAAAGTAGTTACATGCGTATTATCTGATAAGATCATATATATCAATTATACAGATCATTTTATTTGTAAGGACTTTTATTCAAATAAAATTACGGATTAATTTTCAGTTCTATCCTACCATAACATAAAATACCAATTGAGCTCTCCTCCCCTCTGTTAAGTGTAGCGCAAGAATGAAAATGCAGAGCAAAGGACGAGTGGAAGATGAATGAATAACAGAATTATATTCTATATCACGTGCTCTGTTACAAGTGTGTATTGCTATTTATAGATTGCAAACTGTAAAAATAATAAATGAATAAAAGAATGTAAAAGAATGGATTTACAGCTCATGGCCTTTAACAAAATTGTATTCCTCATGTTACTGCTTTGTCCTTATCAGGAGGAACCGTAGGCAACTTAGATTTAAATTCATCTTGTAAGTTCATTAGCCCCTCGCAAGATGGAGAGTAGATGTTTATCACTCTCATCTTGGACAGTAACCGTTTGAAAGCTGGAGAATGGAGCGGCTTGGTCAGCAAGTCTGCGACTTGATCTGATGAAGACACATGCACAGTGGAAACTTGTCCAGCCAAAACTTTATCACGAACTAGATGACAATCTAGCTCAATGTGTTTCGTGCGTTCGTGAAACACGGGGTTTGCGGCAATGTGTTGTGCAGCTAAATTGTCACAATGTAAAATTGCAGGAGCTGAAATGATGATGCTGAAATCCTCAAGCAAATATCTGATTCATGTAAGCTCGCACACGACAGCAGCCATGGCCCTATATTCGGACTCAGCCGAGGAGCGGGCAACAGTGTTCTGTTTCTTGGATTTCCATGCAACGAGGGACTTGCCAAGAAGGATGCAAAATCTAGTTGTGGACCGGTATCTAAGCAATTCGCCCAATTGGCATCTGAGTACACTACAAGTTGAAGTGCTGAAGTGCTTGAGAAAAATATTCCTTGGCCTGGGGTTCCCTTTACGTACCGAATGACCTTGATCAGAGCTTCATAATGAGGTGCTCATGGACACTCCATGAACTGGCTCAATAAATTTACACTGTAACTAATGTCTGGGCGAGTATTAGTGAGATAAAGGAGCTTGCCCACTAATTTTTGGTAAAGAGCAGGATCATGAAATGGGTTGCCTTTATCTTTTTGCAGTTTGATATTGGCTTCCATCGGAATGGGAGATGGTTTAGCTGCGAGCAGTCCTGTTTCGGCTAATATATCCAATGCATACTTTCGCTGACATAATTGGATTCCACCCTAGCCACTTCCATGCCGAGAAAATATTTCAGTGGCCCGAGAGTTTTGATTCTGAATTTTGTGGATAGAAACTGTTTGATGGCATCACTAGAAGTGGTGTCCGAGCTCAGTAAAATAATGTCATCGACGTATATGAGGAAAGCAATGAAGAAGGTGTTTGTCCGTTTGGTGAACAAGCTATAATCGGCTTTGGATTGCACCAGGCCGAATTCAGCAAGTGATGAAGAGAGTTTAGTGTTCCATTGCCGAGATGCTTGACGTAAGCCATAAATGCTTTTCTATAATTTGCAGACTTTGTTGGCGTGTGATGAGGAAAGACCAGGTGGGAGCTGCATGTACAATTCTTCATCGAGTTCCCCATATAAGAACGCATTATTTACGTCCAGTTGCTGCAAGTCCCAGCCCTTGATGGCAGCAAGAGCAAGTAGACATCGGATGGAAGTCAACTTTGCAACCGGAGAGAAAGTGTCGTGAAAATCAATTCCTTCACGTTGGGTAAAACCCTTTGCAACCAGTCGGGCTTTGGCACGTTCGATCGAGCCATCCGCTTTGAACTTGTAACGATAAAGCCATTTGCAAGCAATCGGCTTCTTGCTAGGAGGGAGATCGACAATGGACCACGTGTTATTCAGTTCCAAAGCAGTGAGCTCTTGTTGCATGGCTTCTCGCCAGATGGGCTGTTTAATGGCTTGATTGTACGTAGTGGGCTCAGTGTTGATGGAGAGGGATGTAGTGAAAGCATGAAATGAAGGAGATAAAGAACTATAAGATAAAACAGAAGACAATGAAAAAGAGAGGTTCAAACCTGGGATGGAGGATGATTCAGGGGCTTTCGACGTGGATGCTAATTGGTGTGGGAGCAGGGCATTGCAATGGAAATCTTTAAGGTATGCTGGTGCTGTTCTGGTTCTTGTGGAGCGACGAAGTGGGGTTGAGGGCGAAGGTGCAATGGTTGGTGTAATGGGTGGGGGTGAGGGTGAAGGTGCAATGGTTGGTGTAACGGGTGGGGGTGAGGTGTTGTGGTTGAATGATTCTGTGTTGGTTTGGTCGAACGGTGGTGATGTATCAAGAATGAGAGGGTCTTGTGAAGTTGGAGTGGGAAGGTTGACGTGGGATTGTGAAGGGTCCTGTTCGGAGTGAGGGAAGGGGGAAAAAGGTGAGGGTCATTTGTACGTTTGAGGGGAAATATTTGCTCATGGAACACAACGTCACGCGATAGGAATATTTGCTGTGTGTTTGAGTCCAGAAGTTTATAGCCCTTGACCCCGTATGGATACCCAAGGAAGAGACATTTTCAAGCTATGGGGTCAAATTTAGAACGGGTATGACTGAGGGTAGATGCGAAACACAGGCAGCCGAAAGTTCTAAGATGTGAATAAGATGGTTTTTGGTTGTATAGTAGCTCGAATGGTGATTTGTTGTGAACTTGAGGTGTGGGTGTTCTGTTGATTAAGTGTACAACAGTGGTAATGAAATCGGTCCAATATTTCATTGGTAGTCTGGACTGAAATTTCAAAGCTCTGGCTACGTTTAGTATATGTTGGTGCTTGTGTTTAGCCAAGGCATTTTGTTGAGGTGTTGCAATGCATGTGCGTTGATGTAAAATTCCTTTTGATTGATAAAAACTGGGCATGTGAAATTCGACACTGTTATCGGATCAAATTGTTTTAATTTGGCTTTCAAATTGAGTGGCGGCAAGTGCGATGAAATTTTGAAGGGATGTTCTTGCTTCGGATTTGGTTTGAAGGAGATAAATCCACGTGCAACGGGTGTAGTGATCTACAATGGTAAGAAAATACTTGGTGCCGTTGTAAGATTGAACTTGATTGGGACCCCAAATATCAACGACAATAAGATCAAATGGTTTAAAAACTAAAGTTTCGGATTGAGTAAAGGGTAGCTTATGCTGCTTTTCAAGTGGACAGATCTCACAAGGGATAGGTGGAGAATTTATTGGTTTAGAATTTGCAAGTTGCATGTCATTTAATATTTTTTGTGTCATAGAACTATGGCCAAGCCGATAATGCCAAAGAGTAAAGTCATCTAGCTTGGAAACACTTGTGGTATTAACATGACTGAAACGTAAGGCAGGTAAAAAAGATTGTAATTCGTTGAGGTGAGGTCTGGAAAGTTGGAGATGATAGAGTCCATTATGCACCTTCCCCACTCCAATCGTCATCCAAGAGGAAAGGTCCTGAATGTAACAAGAGTTAGAGAAAAACATTAGATAACAATTGGAATGAGTAGTAATAGACTTAGCTGAAATTAAATTGAATGAAAAGTCAGGCACACACAAAACATTTTTAAGAATTAACTGGTTGGAAATTTGGACCTCACCAAGATGAGTAGCTGCTGTGGTTGTGCCATTAGGAAGCTTAATGGTGTGTGAAACGGTGGTAACATTATGAGTGAAGAATTGAGGGTTACAGATCATATGATCCATAGCTCCCATATCGATTATCCAAGACACAACAGCGTGAGTGACGTGATTGAGTGTGTGTGTGTGTGAAATTGCAGGATAATATACCAGACATAGGGGACTCGGATGCTGAGAGGTTTGTAAGAACTTGGTTGGCAGCAGGTGTGTGAACAGAGGAGGTAGAAGATTGGAGCAACAAAATGAGCTGGCTGTACTGCTCTGGAGTGATGGATGGTCCATTGCCGATGTGATCCTGCTCAAGAGAAGATTGGTTAGCAAATGTTTTATGTTTGGTATGGTTTTTATGACCTGGAGGAAATCCATTGAGTCTATAGCACTTCTCTTTAGTGTGTCCTGGTATATGGCAATGATAACACACTGGTAAAGTTGGATTTGCTTTGAAACATCGCTCCAATGAGTGACCGGAAATGTTGCAATGAGTGCAAAACAAATGGTCTCGACGAGTGGAGGAGTAACCACGATGATCTGGTCCTTTGGCAGCCATTGCAATAGGTGTTGGTGAAGAGTTGAGCTATCTTCTTCGCTCCTTTTGTTGAACCAGCGATAACACATGTGACGCCCCCAAATTCCGTTTGGGATCGGACGGACATTTGAAGCGTCGAGACATGCAACACAAGGTTACCTGCCCCCATTCATGATATATAAGATGCAATGTTCCTAACATGCATTTAACATTATGCAATATTCGCAGCGGATAATTTTTTTTTAGCAATACTATGCACCAAATTGAAAATATCCCAAATGCTTAAAACATACTTCATACATAAAGACCCATTGAATAGATCACAACACTAGTCCAAAATGGTTATGATCCAAAAAGTACTAAAGATGCAACTCCATTGTACAAGTAGTAATTTATGTTAACTACTATATTAACATTGACGTCGCACCGTCGCTTAGTCAACTGTGTCTAGTTGATCAGCTCCTGATTCTCCTTCAGGTCCTATAACAAGATCTACCATTCGGGGGGAATGGTAGTTGGGACTACCAAAGTGAGATTTGATTACAAATCTCAGTAAGTTAACAAAAAAACTTCCACACAAGTTAATGATGCATGCATGACAGTAAAAGTATAAATGCATAATCAAATTCATAAGTAATTAAAGTATAACTTGGCGTACAACATAGCATAATTGACATAACTTAACTTGAAACATGAACTGAACTTGACTTGACATGAACTTGATCTGAAACTTGACTTAACATGAAAAATACATACTCCACAGTTGTTGTGGCCTCATGTATTCTACGTGTAAATACATACTCCACAGTTGTTGTGACCCCATGTATTCTACACAAACTTGACTTAACATGAAAATTACATACTCTACAGTTGTTGTGGCCCCATGTATTCTACGTGTAAATACATACTCCACAGTTGTTGTGGCTCCATGTATTCTACACAAACTTGACTTAACATGAAAAATGCATACTCCACAGTTGTTGTGGCCCCATGTATTTTATACAAACTTAATGTACTCAAGATGAAACATGACTGGAAAACGAAAGGACTGGAGCCCTGACGTAACATAACGTGATTTGAACATAACTTGAAATAGATACATTTCGTAACATGGCATAACATATAATAGACAACATATTTAACATGACATACTTGTAATGTACAGTAATACATGACAGAATATATTATGTAACAGATAAAAATTGATGACAGAATAAATTCTGTATAATAGACAATTACGTGATAACTTGGCATGACATTACATATATGATAACATACATACATACACTGTAGTTCCTTTACTTAGCACACATACACAGTAGACTGCTAGTAAGTTAAAAGCTAACTTACCTCGATCTCCGCGTTTCTTATAAAACTTCAAGTGCGACCACGAGGAACTGTAATTAGTGATTATAAAAATTAGAACTAAATCACTAATAATTTGAAATATGAAAAATACTAACTTAAAGAGTAAAATTTTCATTTCACTCTCTACATGTGGGAAAATGACCGTTTTACCCATAACTTAAGGATTTTGCATACTAACTCCAAAAGTTTCCAAAATTTACATTCCTCATGTAAATTTTGTCCTAAACTTAAATATAAACTCAGAAAAATTTAAAACAAAACACAACTATGAAGAACACACTATGGCCGAAACATCCATAGGCTATTTCCCTTGATTTTTGTTGCAATTCCTTCTAACTTCAAAACTCATGCTTAAACCAAAATTTTGCAACAAACATCTTCCAATCCTAAGTTCAAAACCATACTTAAAACATCCATTTAGAAAAAACTAATAATTAACACCAAACCTTTTTTGTAAAAAGATCAAAGCACTTGAATCACAAGTTTTGACCTTAAATCAAAACATCTCCAAGAATTTCAAAAATCAAATCTTACTTCTAACATATTCATAATATCATCCTAACATCAAACATGCTTTAAATCATCAAACTAAAGTCACCAAAATCACAAAATAACATTTGGAGTTTTTGGTTTTACACTTAGTCCAAAAACAGAAACTTTTTCCTCAACTAGTTTTGATAAATCTCTTGATCTATGACTTATAAATATATGATCTTCAAACCAAACCATCACATGGTTTAAAAAGATGTCCTAAAACATATATATGCTTCTAATTCAAGATCACATGATTAGAAATTAACCAAAACATAAATTTAGCCAAGAATATCCACACTTTGGCTTATTTGAATATCTCATTGCATAAAATTTCATATCTTTGAAACTAACACCAAATATCTTCAAAATAATAATATAACATGTATATAAGATGCTTAGGATCCTCCAATAAAATTATCAAAGTCATTGGAATAGGTTTAGACCACCAAAGAGTTAAATTTTCTCAAAACAGAAACTGTTTTTCTTCTTCCAGTTTCTAAGTTTCTAAATCTAAGAAAATCTTTCATCAAAACCTTTAATCATGCAAAAATCCTCAACCAATAGTCACATATACATGTTAAAAATACTCCATAAAAATTTCGGACCAATATCTATCCATTAGCTTGGTCAAAAACTCCAAACTATAACATATTCTCCAGTTTATCTCCTAGAATGACCTTTTTATAGTTTACACAATATTTGACTGACCAAATGATCTTCAAATTGGGTAAATAAGATATCCATGTAAACTAGATTAAAAAAGAAACAACTTATATGAAGGAGACTTTATGATAAAACACTTACAAAAGCTTCTAAATGGGTGTGCAAAAGACCTCCTAAAAGCTGTCCGAGAGAGAGTGTTTGATATTCTTTCAATGGAAAGTGTAAATGAAGATAATTTCGTGTGGAGAGGTGGCTGGAGATACTTATGGATGATATATGGAAGAGATGAGGCTGGAGTTGAGAGTTGAGTGTAGTTTTCTCCTACCCAAAATATCTATAAAAGATTATCTCATAATATTTTATCCAATAGTATCTAAAAAAAATCAACTTAAGATATTTTTATCTAATAATATCTATAAAAATCAACTCAAAATATTTTTACCCAATAATATTCATGAAAATTACCTCAAGATATTTCTTTTTATCCAATAATATCTACAGTTTTGAACAGACGTTTTGTCCGAAAATATAAAAAAATGTTATTGCGCCATAAGACTTTAAATAACCTTCCGAGTCTAATAGTACAAACTATAATACATTTTGACACTTCTAACTATCTCCAATAATCAAAAACACACTTCTGATACCATAGTAAATAATAACACTAACTATGTAGTTAGACAAAAACTTATACGATTAATGGATTCGTGAAAACTTATGGGGTTTTCACGAGGTTCCTAAAGTTAATAGAAATTTCACAATTGAATTTCTAGCGGACTGTTACAACACATGGTTCAAAGCAGGGAGAGAATTATTTAGTAAAATTTGAGCTCGTACCGAATCATAAGAATCATGTAAGCCCATGAGGAACTTCATGACCTTGCTTCGGTGAGTATATTCCATCAGTGTTTTCATTGATCCACACGTACAAGATGGCATAGGTTCATATATTTCCAGCTCATCCCAAAAACTCTTAAGTTTGTTATAATACTGACTTACCGAATCATCATCTTGGGTAAGTGTTGAAATGGATTTGTTGAGTTGAAAGATTCTTGGTGCATTCTGAATCGAAACACGTTCGCGAAGATCGTTCCACACATGAGCAGCAGTTTCAGCATGTGCTATGCTCGAGTGATGTTCAAGGCCAACGGAGTGTTGTATCTAGGTGATTACCATGTCATTGCAGCGTTCCCAAGGGGTATAGAGAGGATCGGCATTGTTGGAGGGTTTGAGGATTTTGCCATCAATAAAACCGAGTTTGTTCTCAATATTGAGGGCCCGGCGCATGGTTCTTGCCCAAGTTACGTAGTTTTCCGTAGTGAGCAAATCTGGTACGAGTGGAGAGGAAGCTCCTTCTCCAGGTTGGATGTAATAGGGACTGGCGGGATGGTGGGGATTGTTCTCAGGATGGGGAGGCATAATTGGTTCTTCAATTTCTGGGTTTGGAGGAGTATCTGTCATGGCTCTGGTACCATGTTAAGAGTAGCACAAGAATGAAAATGCAGAGCAAAGGACGAGTGGAAGATGAATGAATAACATAATTATATTCTATATCACGTGCTCTGTTACAAGTGTGTATTGCTATTTATAGATTGCAAACTGTAAAAATAATAAATGAATAAAAGAATGTAAAAGAATGGATTTACAGCTCATGGCCTCTAATAGAATTGTATTCCTCATGTTACTGCTTTGTCCTTATCAGGAGGAACCGTAGGCAACTTAGATTTAAATTCATCTTGTAATTTCATCACCCTCCTATCTGGTTTTAGACTTTACGTCTTCATTTTCACAAAATCAAAATAATTATGAAAATCAATGTTGTTGATCTAAAATTAATTGCTTTTCTTAAATCATACTTTGAATCTTTCATTCTATTTGTTTGGTTTATCAAAACATGTAATATTAATAGAAGGACAATGCTAGAGCTACAGGTACTCTTCGGTCTCCACCGAGTGTCCGGCCACCAAGAAGGACATTTGATTTTTTTTTTCATACATTTTTTTATATTCTTAAACATTTAAAGAAAAACACAATATGATTAAACAATATTTTCTTAATCATTAAGTATATAAAAAAAAAATCAATAGCTATCATCGGTGGCTTTTCTATATGGGATAAGTTATCCTTAATAAATACAAAAGAAATAATGAGACCACAATTGCGAAAAGGAAAATTTTTTAGTCAAGATTACGTAAAAATAAGTTTATAAACTGACGTGACTTGATATGATACGTCATATTATAAAATTATTTTTATTATAAAGTAGATATAAAAGACTTTATAAAGTTATGTCAGTTTATGAATTTATTTTTATATAGTTTATTTGTATTTGTAGCATATCTCTTGCTAAAAAAATTTTAATGCCCTTTAAGTTAAAAAAGTTTATGTAATCTATTTGTGTAATCTCATGTTACTTTATTATTATTTATAAATAAATAACTATATTAAAAAATTATTTAATTTTTTTATTATTATTCACAGATTATCTAAAATTAGCATAAGACCCAAACATAGTTATTTACCAACGCAAAGGAGAGGACGGGAACATTCCCTTAATGAAGAGAAACATGGTGCCTTTAGGTTGTGTTTGGCCACTTAAAATTTTTATTTCAAACTCAAAATTCTCATCTCATCATTACAATTTTCTCAAATCCCAATACAAAATATAATAAATAATTCAACTTTTTCTTAACTTTTTCAAATCCCAAAACAATAATAATATTAAAATATAATATTTTAATATTTTATCTTAAAATTCAAAATTTTCATCTGAAAATTCTTAGTGGCCAAGCAGAACCTAGTTTTTTATCCGGTTGAGTTTCGGAGATGGAGAGAAAAATGTGCTCTATGGCTCTTGTTTTCTTCTTCCTTAATGGGATTTAAAGAATAATTCTACTCATAAGCCGGTCCAAAACTCCAACACCACACACCATGATGTGGCGAATCCGGTCTAATCGCCACGTCACGGCTCTTCTACCCATTCTGCTCTCACTGCTCTCTCCCTCGGAAGCCTCCCGATCTTACTTCAAGCAGATCCCTCTCTCGCTGCTCTTTCCTTCCCGAATCTCCCTTCCCTCAGATCCCTGTCTTAGTGATCTCTCCCTCATGAGTCTCACTGCTCTCTCCCTCACTTCTCCTAAACGCAGAAAGGCCTCTCTCATTGTCTTCCCCTCCCGTCTCTTATTGTCTTCCCCTCCCGTCTAAGTACCCCCAAGACTCTCTCCCTCACTTGTTTCTCACTTCCCTCCCGTAGCCCTCTTTCTCTAACCCCAATCTATGAGTCGATGCCATATTAGAGGAAACAACTGTCCAGATCTAGGAGGAAAAAGACATACGTGTTTGCGTTTCCAGCTCATCCCCAACATTAGGTATGGTAAGTTTTCAACTGAACCTTTCTATTTGGTTCCCCAGTACAATGATCAATGTATGTGTGTTTTCTAGTACACACTGAGTAGAGAAGAGAAACATTTTTGGTATAACTTTGTTTTTTTGTTTAATTTTTTTGTATGGAAGTTGTTTTCACTTAATCATCAGTTATATGTTTGGAATTTTTTGGTTGTGCCCATAAGCTGTTTGAAGGAGTTACTGACTGAAATGGACCTTGTGTGTCCTTGTTTGTGCCCATCCATGTGTGTCATATATTGTGTGTCCTTGTTGCGGTTGTTATATGGTCACCACTCTGCAACAAACAGAGTCCATTTCTCTCAAAATTTTTTGTCTTGTATATACTGATATACAGCGATAAGCAGCTAAAAAAGGTGGCATTCACATTCTGTATGGGCGAGAGAGAGAGAGAGGTTTATGAGTGTGGGAAGCACAAGATTATAATGTGGTCACTACTCAACAGAAAAACCAATCTATTTGTCTTGAATCTTTATTGCATATACTGACACAATGACATTTGGCTTAAAAGAATAATCATTCACAATTAATAGGCCCCAAAACAAGAGAGAGAGACACACACCATACCCACCATCCTTGAATCTGATTCACTACAATGGCATAGTGATAATATATATTTAAATTTGATTTCTCCCTTGATACCAAATATTATTTTTAGGTCTCTCTTTCTCCGTCTTACATGAAATTTGGACAACAAAATCAAACACCAACGACATGGGAAAGCGACAAATGTGTCTATGGTTAACATACTTTATTTTCATAGTGGCTTCATGCATGAATTTGATTTCTCCCTTGATACCAAATATTTTTTTTGGGTCTTGCTCTCTGTCTTACATGAAATTTAGACGACAAAATAAATCACGAATGACATGGGAAAGCAACAAATATGTCTGTGGTTAATATCCTTTTGTATAAGAAAAAATTTTCACAACCTCCCAACACCCCACACTCCACATTTTTTTTAATTTTTATTATTTTATTTTTTATTAAATATTTAATATATAAATAATGAATAAAAGAATTAAATTAATTTAAAAAGAATAAATTAAAAAAAATATTAAAAAATTAAAAAAAAGTGGAGTGTGGTGTGTTGGGAGGTTGTGTAGCATTTCCCATTGCAGTATATATTTTGTAGCAACAACATTGATTACTAACCCAAAAAAAGCTTTGGAAATCAAGTAATTTACTCCAAAAAGTATAACTCTTTGATGCATCAACTGTTTAAGTATAACTCCTTGTGGGGTTTGATTGTATTTTTTTCATATTTAATGTTTGAAATTCTTGAATTGTATGCAGGGATAAGCAAAATATCAATTCTTCGTATGGGCAAATATGCTTCAACTGGTAGAGGAGAAAATTCTGACAAGAGAGAATGCACTCCGACAGAGGGAGGATGATTTATTGTTGCGCGAGTATGAGGTTTGGAGGGGAAAAAAAAAAAACTAATACAAAGAGAGAATGAATGATCTGCACAAGCAAGAGGACAAAGTTCAAAGGCAAATAGTAGAGAATAGATGCGCACATATACTATTGTGTTTATACTGGGTGTTATCTATTGTAATTATTTTTGGTTGGTTCGGATGATAGATGTATCGTGTTACTATTAATTGTAGCTGGATCATTTGACTGCAATTGTAATTGTAAAATGCACTATGACTATTTTGTAAATGTATGCTTGGTAAGATTTGAGTTGGATATGGATGTTAAATGATACCGAATGTATACATGTGCTTGGGTTAGTTTTTGTGCGAATTGGACTAGAGTACTCATTAGTTGCTTGCAAATGGAAATTTAGTTGGAAAGTTCTTATGAGTTGCATGGAAAGGGAAAAATGAGTAGGGAAAGATACAAATTAAAATTAAGTAAGAAAATTAAGGAAACGCGAATGCATTGATCATGGACTATAATGATGGTTTATATTCCTGTCTATGACATGCACCATCCCTCTAAAAAAGACCTCTAACACCACATGTTTGACACGTTCTCTCCCTATCATTTCTTGCACAATCACAACCATACCCACCACCATGCAAGAAAAGGAAAATCTTTATATTTCAATAAACATCAACCACAACAAAAAATCTGATAGGTAATAAAAAAAATCTGATAAGTAATCAAACATAAGTGCTTCACCTTCTTTACAACTAGAACAAAATATATGATAGGGAATCAAAAAAATCCGATAGGTAATCAAAACACAAGTCTATCATATTCTTTATAGCCACAACAAAAAATCTGATAGATAATCAAAACATGAGTCCATCACATTTTTTACAATCATAACAAAGTAGCCACTAAGCCCCAGAGCCATAAGTCCAGTTTACATTCGTTACAAGTCCAGTTTATTCTCAATCCATCTCCACATTAATTCATTTTTTGAGATGGGAGAAGCAAGTATAAACATCAGATTTGGGGTGCTTTCCTTCCGCATGCTCCCTGCACTTCACCTCCATAGTGGTGCACATAATTGTCTACATGCACACCTTGCACTGCATTGAATATTCACCAAGAACAAAATTAACTAACCAACAAATTGAAAGGAAGTACATAGGCAAGACGATCTTTTTTTTTTTTTTCAATAAATAAAATCTTATTGATTATAAGAATAGGCATGAGCCCAATTAATAGGAAAGATGATTTTATCTGAGACAAGATATAGTTGCACCTTGAAATTTCATCCTCTTGATCCATGATTTGATTCAGATGCAGAAACACGAATTATACATGATCATTGTCTATGACTCTATCTTCTCTACTTTCATGTGAATTCATAGGTGCCTCATAACTCCTCCCCTTTTGCTTCCCTTTTCTATTAATTATTCTGTCTCCCACACACCATGATTCGAATCAGTTTCAACTGAGTTGAACAATTTAATGCTCTGATATATCTTAAAGAGTAAAAATTAAAACAAATCCTATAAAAAATCCAGGAAGCATTATGAACAAGAAGAAATAGATGCAAAATACAAAGCAAGGAAAATACAAAGCAAAAGTGTATAAACCATACGAACAGTCAATTTCTTACATACGTTGAGCAAAATCTGGACGCATTACTCGTTGTACATGTCTTCAAGTCACAGATCGGGGTTAGAGAGAGAGGGCTACGAGAGGGAAGTGGGAGAGAAGTGTGGGTAAGAGGGCTACAGAAGTGAGGAAAGGAAGGAAAGAAAGTGCGGCCTCGAGGGTGAGAGATGGGAGTGAGGGCTACGGAAGAGAACTGTAAAATAAGTGTAAAAATAACTCAGCCATATACAATGCGAGAGAGAGAGAGAGAGAGAGAGAGAGAGAGAGAGAGAGAGAGAGAGAGAGAGAGAGAGAGAGAGAGAGAGAGAGAACCTTGGAGTCGTCGGCAGCTAAACGCTATGGTGAAGGTGAGCAGAGGAGGGAGAATGTGGGAGGGGAAGGGGATTTGGAAAATTTTTGAATACATATTCTGTGCTGCAGGATCTATTTTGGGGGAGGGGGTTTGGGTAAAACCGTGTTGTTCAAAACGCACGTTTTGAAAAAAAAAAAAAAAAGAGAAAGATAAATCCAGCTCAGTTGGTGTGTGGTGTGGGTGAAATAGAGGCTTAAGAGTAGAATTACTCGGATTTAAATGGGTACAAAGCTGGTTCTTGATCAAGTTTAAATTTTTATCGAAATCTACTCGGCTTCATGACCAATTTTACTTACATGCTAGTTCTTATTAGAAATGAACAAATTCGTGAATTTTATTTTTAAAAAACAATAAAACGTTGACAAGTGGTCTCCAAGAGAAACTGTATCAAGCAATATTCATGTTACGATCGAATGGTTGCCACTTCCTAATGGTAAGGAAATCTCAGCCTGTCCGAGTGCATACGAGGGGGGAAGTGGGAACGCATTGATTCAGAGCGTGGAATCATCGGGTCCGACGCCTGCGACGTTGCACGAGTAAGTAGCAACATTATTATTACTACTTCTAAAAGCAATCCAAAAGAGCCACTGTCGGTCAAAATTTACTTACTACTTTAATTAATAGGTGATATTCACGTGATACTTTATTTGATGCCACGTAAAAAAATGAAAAAAAAAAAAGAGTTATTCTATCTTAACACGTCATCTGTATATAACCTATCTATTTCCTCATCCCTTCTTTTTTTTCTTTATGTGGATTTGGGTGTTGGAAAGTATTGAAGAGAGTTATAAATAGTAATAAAAAGTAGGTAAAAAGTAATAATAAAGTAATGAATAGTAATAAAAAGTAGATAAAAAGTAATGAATAGTAAAAAAAATAGGTGAAAAGTAATAATAAAATAATAAATAGTAGTGAGAAGTGTTGAAGAGACTTCAACACCCAAACACAGCCTAGATAATTTCTCTCGGACTCTCTCCTTTCCATTGGGTGGAGGGGGGGTGTGGAGCTCCGACAATCTCCTTCCCTGACTAGCCACCTTACTCTACTAGTTTTTTATTTTTCTTAATTTTTTTCTTGAATTTTCTTTTGTAGCGTCGAATATTGCCGATCTTCTGCTTTCCAGCAACCTTCAACCAACATGCGGCCTTTTTTCTATTTTTCCAGTCGCCAATCTTTAAATTCGTAGAAGAAATCTATTATTATGCTCGAAGTGTTCGTCGCACGCATGGCCTATGCCGTGCTGGTCTCCCACGCATAGTGGCGTCTTGGAGCGACTTTTGAGGCCATGCATGACTCCATTGGCCTCATATCTTTTGAATTTGCTTGTCCTTTCACCTCCTTAGGTGACGTGTGTCTTGCGCGTGCCGCCATCGCTAATAACTCGGCTCAAATTCTGACTACTATCTTACGTTACTGCTTTCCTTAACTCGTGATCTTATAATATGAATTGTGGACCTCTCTAAAAAACATCTGAAAACAATATGGGACAATGCACCCACCCCCTTCACCACTTCCACTGGAAGTTCTACCGTCACTAACGGTGGTTCCATTGTTCGTATTTTTGCGAACATAATTTTTCCATCTTTTTATAAGATGACATCTTATTGTAGGATATGGGTAAGGACTAAGAAATTGATTCCAAATAAATTTGTTTTTTTCGTTTTTCCATCACTTTGCACTGTTATTTATTGTTTATTACGGAACCCCACTCCCTCTTTAGTATCATCTTTTTAGTTTAATGGAGTTAAATTGTTTATAAAAAAACACATATCATCTGTGTATAATATTTAAATAATAAAATTTTATTTCTAAAATTTAAAATTTATTTTTTAAATTAAATTATAACATATAAATATTCATTCATTTTATAATAAAATAATAAAAATAAAATAAAAAGCACTTCAAAATTTTGGCAGTCGTCCCACGAGGACGGGAAGCAACTTTACAAGGCAGCGGTTAAATGCATAGCCGTAGTACGAAAGAGGAGAGGTTCCGAGGGGGCGCGAGAGAGGCTTGCACCGCAAGTAAACCAAACATAACCTAACGGCATCACCTAACCTCCCTGAATTACATAAAGGCATCATATATTTATTTATTTATACTACGCAGAAATAAATAGACTTGAATCTGATAATAACAACAGCGACATTAACGATATCATGGAAACTAGACCACCAATGTGCGAACCCTAGGAACATTCTCCATTTTCCCTGTGAGTCTTAGGATTCCATCGCTGGAAATGGAGGCTCTGAAGGAGCTCTGCGACCTGGTCGCGCAGAACCCGACCCTTTTCTCTGACAAACTCGAGTGGCTGTGCAACCGGTGCCCCCAACCCGATTCCCTTTTTGCCGGATCTCCTCGGGTCTCCCGCTCTCAGCTCAATGCCGTCCTCGCCGTCTCCCGCTTCCTCTCCAAATGCTCCGATTTCTCCGATCCCCGACCAAAATCCGTCATCCTCGGGTTCCTCCGCTCAGTTCCCTTCTCGTTTGCGGGGTCTTTTTGGCCTCAATCCTTCACTACCGACTCGATCGCCTCCTTCTTCTCCGATTTCCTGAGCTACGTCTCCAATGCCGCCGAATTGTCCTCCGATTTCGCCGCAGAGATCGCAGGGTTCACCGGAGACGTTGTGTTATCGGCAATTAGTGAGAATTCCTCGATTGCTAGGGTTTTCTTAACGGCCTTGGCGCAGAGTTTCCTGCCCATTTTGCCATCCGATGCCGATAAATTGGTCATTTGCCTCATCGATCAGCTCGCGATCCCGGTCCTGGTCCCCGGCACACCGAGAGAGCAAATTGCAACGTCGAATTCTGCGACTTCATCAACGCAGAGCTCCCCGTTGAGCGCGAACCATTACCACCAGAATGAGAGTGCGAGTCCCGGAAATGAGGTGAGCCACGTGTCCGGTTCAACCTCCAGTTCGAGGGTTGGGGACGAGGCCACGAGTGCGACGTCATCGAGGGGTTCGATGGTGATAAATGGGGGAAGCATCGTCTGGAAGAGTGGGGTCGATCAGTTGGCTCTGAATCTGGGGTTCAATGATGGGGGTGGAGGTGAAGCTACGTTTAGGCAACAGGTCGCTTCGTTCGAGGACGAGTCCATTGAGAGCTTGGAAAAGCAGGAGATTGCGTTCAAACTCATTGCGCATGTTTTGGATAAGGTCCATATTGATTCTAGACTTTCGGATCAGGTGAGGTTGATCGTGAAGAAGCAGCTCCAATCTTTATCCTTTTTTCTGAAGGTAAGGAGGTTTTCAATGGTACAAGTTTGAAATATATATTATTTCTTATATGTCACCTGTAGTTAGTTTGTGTGTTGTTTTTGGGATAATTAGAACTTGAACTAGTTAAAAGAGTTGGGACCGAGAGAGATTGTTGAATTGTTGGTTCTCTGGGCAGATTCGGAAGCGGGATTGGAACGAACAGGGAGTGCTTTTGAAAGCCAGAATCAATAGGAAGTTGTCGGCTTATCAGGCTGCGGCAAAGTTGCAAATTAAGAGTATTGTGGTCCTTGACTCTGACGGAAAATTCACTAAGAGGTTGGTGCACGAGGCAGTTGCATTGCTGATTGACGCGGCAGAAGCTTGTTTGCTCTCGGTGTGGCGCAAGCTGAGATCTTGTGAAGAGCTCTTTGACTCCTTGCTCGCAGGAGTTGCACAAGTTTCTGTGGCTCGAGGAGGTCAGCCACTCCGTGTTTTGCTCATCCACCTTAAGCCCATTGCGCTGGCTGTTTGTGCACAGGTATATAGTATGGTTGTGTTATTTTGCATCTTATTCACGTGCAATATGGTAATCTTTTCTCTATTTATTCGTATTGTGTTTTGTACAATGTAATTGAAGCAGGCTGATACTTGGGGCAGCAGCCAGGGAGCTATGTTTGAGAGTGTCATGAAGACTAGTTGTCAAATAATTGAATCTTGCTGGACCAAGGATCGGGCTCCCGTGGACACATATATCATGGGATTGGCTACAAGCATACGTGAACGGAACGATTATGAGGAACAGGTTAGTATGGATATTGCTGGTGTCTTTTGATCAATAAAATTTGTTTACCGATAAAAAAAACGTATGGATATTGCTGGTAATTTGGTTTGAGATGGTAATTATTTTTTCATATCCAAAACTTTTTATTCTCTATCAGGGGGAAATCTTCTTGTCAAAAAGATATGTTTTTTCCTAAATTATTGTATCTTTGAGATTTTCCTTATTTTATTATCAACACTCGATATTATTGCATGCCTTTTTAATCTTTACCTATTTCAGGGTAATAAGGAAAAACAGGCCATTCCTGTAGTGCAACTCAATGTTATACGCTTGCTAGCTGACTTAAATGTGGCTGTCAAAAAATCCGAAGTGGTGGACATGATATTGCCCCTTTTCGTTGAAAGCTTAGAAGAGGGTGATGCCTCAACTCCTAGTTTATTGCGACTCAGAGTATGGAATCTTTGTCTTCCGAGCATGTATCTGTTGATGTGAATTTTACATATTTTTTTTATCTGTTTAGTTTGTTTAGCATTGATCACTATCACTGTATCAGATAGATGTTGCTTCTTTGGAGTTGGTGGCAAGTATCTTAACTTTTCTCACTAAATTTTACTGCAGCTTCTTGATGCTGTGTCTCGCATTGCAAGCCTAGGGTTTGAGAAGTCCTATCGTGAGACAGTAGTTCTGATGACAAGAAGTTACTTAGGTAAACTCTCAAGTCTAGGATCTGCTGAAAGCAGAACAGTTCCACCTGAAGCCACTACAGAACGCGTTGAGGTACTTACTATGTAATAAAATGTACTGGCTTAATGCTTTAAGTTGCTTGACACTGTATTTTCTCAAATGGACGCTCACTGGTTCAATCACATAGACTCTTCCTGCAGGATTTCTTCTGATTGCTAGTGGTCTTACGAGTGTGAAACTGCGCTCAGACTATCGTCACCGTTTGCTATCTTTATGCTCGGATGTAGGCCTGGCTGCTGAGTCCAAAAGTGGAAGGTAGAACTCTGTTTGTAATTACACTCATGCTATGTAATCATGGTGCTTCTATCGATTTCTTTTTTATTTATGATGGCACATGCTTGTCTTCTGGAGGCATTATTTTCTTACCACAATACATATTGGAGACTTCAATCTTTATAGTTGATACTATTATTGCAGGAGTGGAGCAGATTTTCTGGGGCCTCTGCTTCCTGCTATTGCTGAAATATGTTCCGACTTCAATCCTACTATAGATGTGGAACCTTCACTTTTGAAGTTATTTCGCAACTTGTGGTTCTATTTTGCTCTTTTTGGCTTAGCACCGCCCATACAGAATTTTCAATTACCAACAAAGTCAATGTCCAGTACACTGAATAGCGTGGGAAGCATGGGTGCTATTGCTCTTCAAGCTGTGGGTGGACCATACATGTGGAATACACAGTGGTCTTCTTCTGTTCAGCGTATTGCTCAAGGGACTCCTCCACTAGTAAGTTGATTCTGAAGAATTTTCTATGTAACGCTTGTTTGTTCTTTATCCTAGTATTTAGTGTCTTGTATACTTCCTGTGTACTTGGGCTATGCCTATTTCGATGATTTACTTTTTTGATACTCTTATATATATATATAAACTAGTATCTAGTGTCTTTTGGTTCTTTTCTTTGGTACCGTGGGATTTGTTTTGTATTTCACCAACTGTTTTTTACTATAATTGTTGTTTGATTGTTGTTTTGGAGAATTTGTGTAAACTTGTTTTGGATATTCAATTTCAACAGAATATCATCCATTCATGTCTTGATATCTCACTAATTGTTTGGTTGATTATTGAAATCACTCTGTTAGGTTTCTGTATTGTAGTAATTGTGTCTTGTCTTGGATGCTCAGTTTCATTTACTTACACATGTTTAAATTTTCAGGAGTAGATGTGGCATTCTGATTGTTGTTTTTTTGGGTCAAAGAACTGTATATGTTTATACTGCATGTGGGGTTGTGTTTCTCTGTAGGTTGTTAGCTCAGTGAAATGGCTCGAAGATGAGTTAGAACTCAATGCTCTTCACAACCCGGGCAGTCGTCGAGGGAGTGGCAACGAGAAAGCTGCTGTGACCCAGAGGGCAGCTCTTTCTGCTGCTCTTGGAGGACGAGTTGATGTTGCAGCAATGAGCACAATTTCAGGTTAGAGGAATTCCTTGGTTTGTTTTTAATGAAAAGCTATTCTTTCCTTTGTTCATTCATCACAAATTGATATTTTGTTGCTATTGATGTTGAAGAAGTATGCTATTTTGGAGTTTTTTTGGTCACCATTTTCAAAGATCTTGAAATAAAATGTATTGATAATTCTCCAATATACACTTTTGGTATCTGAAAAAACATTTGCTTTTTTTTTTTTTTTTTAATTCATTTTACAGGTGTGAAGGCTACCTATCTCCTTGCAGTAGCTTTCTTAGAGATTATACGCTTTAACAGCAATGGTGGCATCCTCAATGGTGGGACTACTGTGACTACTTCTAGAAGTGCCTTCAGTTGTGTCTTTGAATACCTAAAAACTCCCAATCTTATGCCGGCTGTCTTCCAGTGTTTAACAGCAATTGTCCACAGGGCATTTGAAACGGCAGTATCGTGGCTGGTATAGCTGTGTTTTCTATCAAGCTTTTGAAGCAATTTTATTTACATTTAGTCAACAAAATGCCTGTTGCAGCATAACGGCTTGGGCTTATGCTTCTTGCATTGTCTTGAAGTAAATGATTCAAAATTTCTGGGGAAATTCTTGTTCAGTTCTTTAATTTTCCTTACAAATAAAAATCATCCAATTCCTCAAATAAATGGATGGTTTAGGGGATAGGGTGCAATGTAATTTATATTTTCTTTTTTTAGCAAACTCACCATCTTAGGTGGTGGTATAAATCAGTCAAAAGTCCATAATATCTCCTTTTATTTGTAATTATTTTTTACTTCTCCAATGTTATCTTCTGCTGCTTCTCTCCTCTTTTTTTTTTTTTTTGATAACTTTCTGCTGCCTCTCTCCTTTATCTTTCCATAATATGTGAATATCACTGATCATTTAGTTTTGCTTCAGGATGATCGAATATCTGATACAGGCGACCAAGCTGAGGTTAGAGAATCTATTCTATTTGCCCATACCTGTTTTCTTATCAAAAGTATGTCTCGGAGAGAGGAACACATACGGGATATTGCTGTTAACCTGTTGACTCAGTTTAGAGATAGGTTTCCACAGGTAATGTATTATTGGTATTGCTATTATCATTTACATGTTTTTTATTTTTTATTTTTTATTTTTTATAATTTATAATTTTTTATTTATACATTTACGTGGTACATTTTAAACAAATGAGACTACATGAATGCAGGTTTTATGGAATTCATCTTGTTTAGATTCTCTGCTATTCTCAATTCATAATGAGTCACCTTCTGCTGTTGTCGATCCTGCTTGGATGGTGGCAGTTCGTTCTTTGTACCAAAAGATAGTTCGAGAATGGATCATCAAATCACTTTCATATGCTCCTTGTACAAGCCAGGGTCTTCTACAGGTTCCCAGAATACTCTTTATTGCTCTCAGGGTGGTTATAATCATGGATGCTGAATAGTTTTGTATTTTGAAATTTACCCAACTGAGATTTTTTTTTTTTAATTCTTATTATTTGTAGGAAGTACCCCAGTACATAGGAATTTTACAAGAGATTCATCTAATTGTGAAAAGGGAAAAGTGCTAAAAAGTCTTGGAAATTTTAATAAAAAGTCTTCAAATAGCTCCCTCGGGGAATTACATAACACCCAACAGAGTTATTTGTCTGATATAAGTTTGATTTACTTCCCAAGGCGGGTCTGAAGAACTTTGCTTTGTTGAGGTTCGACATCATAGAGAAAAAGTGTGCGCATGTATATATATATTCATATATATATATATCAGATTGCATTCATATTTGAGGAGATTTTGTTAAATATTATGACCATTTGGAATTTAGTTAAGTATCTCATTTTACCAAAAAGCTATTTAGGATCTGTTTGGTTATCCTTCAAGTTTTAAACACTCGGAACAACTGATTATTTATCACATCCAAGTTAGAATGTCCTCTTTGCAACAAATGGTTTGCTTGAGAATGAATTTGCTATTCAGATTCCATGCAAAAGAGTGAAGGACAAATGGAACCATCCATATTTATTCTTAGATAAAATTATCATCCTTTTGGCTTTTATAATGCCAGTTTTTTTTTTGCAAGCACCTAATGTCTTATAGGTCTCTCCTCTTGTATACTTCCTGTGTACTTGGGCTATAACTATTCCATTCATTCAACATAACCTTACTTTTACTGTTCAAAAAAATACTGGTTACTACCACTACTTCTACTTTCGCTAAATATTATAGATAGATTGTCAGAAATTTTTAGTTTGTTTCAATTTTTTTCTTGGATTTTGCTTGTATAATTCAGGAAAAGCTTTGCAAAGCAAACACATGGCAAAGAGCTCAGCATACAACCGATGTGGTTTCTCTATTATCTGAGATAAGAATTGGAACAGGTAAAAGTGATTGCTGGACAGGCATACAAACTGCAAACATTCCGGCAGTTATGGCTGCTGCTGCTGCTGCATCAGGAGCAAACTTAAAATTAACAGAGGCATTTAACTTGGAGGTGCTCAGTACCGGTATAGTTAGTGCAACAGTGAAATGCAACCATGCTGGAGAAATTACTGGCATGAGAAACGCATGTAGTACCTTTGGATTTCAATCAGGGGCTTCAACAGGCTTTGGGCTTGGGGCTGGTTTTCAAAGGTTGATATCCGGAGCATCTCCTCAACAGTCACAGGCTGAGGATGATTTATATGATGGGTGGTTACTTACGAACTTTGTGCGTTTACTTCAACAATTTGTTAACACTGCAGAAAAAGGTGGGGAATTGAACAAGTTGCAATTTCGAAAAATTTGTTCTCAGGCCACTGCATTACTTCTGTCAAATCTGGTAAAATACATTTCAGATTTTCATTTCGTGTATTTTGAGAGAATGGAAGAATATTCAAAGAGACTGAGTTGTCTTTGTCCGAATTTTTATCTGGCAGGGTTCTGATTCAAAATCTAATGTCGAGGGCTTCTCACAACTCCTACGTCTTCTTTGTTGGTGTCCAGCTTACATTTCTACACCTGATGCAATGGAAACTGGTGTTTTCATTTGGACGTGGTTAGTTTCTGCTGCACCTCAACTGGGATCTTTAGTACTTGCTGAGCTTGTTGATGCATGGTTATGGACAATTGATACAAAGCGAGGCCTTTTTGCATCCGAAGCAAGGTGTTCAGGCCCTTCTGCAAAACTAAAGCCTCACCTTGCTCCTGGGGAGCCAGAAACACCACCTGAAATTGATCCTGTTGAGCAAATAATTGCCCATAGACTATGGCTTGGATTTTTAATTGATCGATTTGAGGTTAGGAATTATTGACCTATCCCTCTGTCTCTGTTTCCTCCTATCCTATCTTAATTACTCATTGTATTGGATGAAATGTGATGCTCATATTGAGGAAAACACATTTAATCAATGTTTCACTTATCAACCATTTGCTTTGTTCTCCTTTTTATTTTTTAATCTCAGTAAGTTATATTTATTTAATGACGTGGAATTCGAAGTTTGTTTAGTCAGGGGATTAAGTTTTGAAATTGGGTTACATTTCTTTTTCTTCTGGTAAAAGACAAAATACTGAGTCACAGACTCACATGGCTGTGAAAGTAAGAAAATTCATTCGCTGATAGGTGTCCTGATTTTTTTTTTTTTTTTTTCCCACAAGTAATTGGAAGCAACACAATTAATATTGCTGGGCTGTTTCTTCAACTCCTGATGCTGTCTCACCTTAGGAGTTGTTTGTTTTCACTGCGAAATTATCACAAATAGAGGTTGGCTCAAGTGATAGATCACAATGCCTTACAAGGAGGATAACCGAATTGTTTGGCCTTCTGTGTCATTTCCTATTCAATACCGTTGATTGAGTTATGGCAGATATTTTACTTCACAGAAAGTTATGGTGGATATTCAGTTACTTTATTTGCATTTCTCACTTTCTTCTCTAATCGGCTGCTTAATTTTTTTACAACTAATAACAATTCATTAAAAAGTGCAGAAGGGCGCAAACCTCATACACAGGAAGTATGCAAGAGAATCCTAAATAGTAGAAAATGACTAACCATATGATACCCCATACTGACTGGTAAGGGATAAGAGTAGGTGGTGTATGAGATCCTAAATTGTTTGGGAAAAAGAAGTTCTTGCCCTTTATAATGGTTTCAATGGGACTCCAATGGTATCACTGACTAGTCCTTTTAGAGTATAGGCCATGTAGATTGGGTCTCCCTTGGGGCGTTACAAGTGGTATTATAGTCTATCCCACCCAAAAATGTGGTACCTGAGCCATGCCGCCTATGACGAACAGGCCCCATGAGGATGTCGGGAATTTAAGGGGGGATTTTGATACCCTATACTGATTGATAGGTGATAAGGGTAGGTGGTATATGAGATCCCATGTTGCTTAGGAAAGAGAAGTTATTGTTCTTACTCTTTATAATGGTTCCAATGGGATTCCAATTGTATCATGAAGTATTCCTTTTGGAGTATAGGCTTAGATGTGGCTTGGGCCTCCCTTGGGATGTTACAAACCAACTTTGTAATTACCAGATGCTTTTTCTCATGGTAGATTGTCTTATTCAAGTGATGCAGGATCTCTCCTGTAATTGCTTTCGTTCTCTCTAACTATAGTTCTTTGAATGAATTAAGTGGAAAAAAAACCAGCAAGTGGAGGTTTCTGTTAATTGTAAGACAGTTTCTTTTTGAATAAGGTGTTAAGCATATGGAGTCAGCAAATTATAAATTATGGACTTAGCAGAATTTTTAATCATTTGACTTTGCTAAGTCCATAATTTATAATTTGCTCCTATGCTTAATATATGACATGGACTAAGGGAGTCATTTTCAGTTAAGTTCTGTTCTACTGAACTCCATGCTATAGCCTGAATCCTCTTCTTATCATAATGTTTTTGAGCCTGCATTAGCCTGTTTCTTAACTTTCAGTTTTTTTTTTTTTCATCGGGCACATGAATTTCAACAATGATTGGCCAGATTTTGTGGTACTTGGATACTAGTTGCCTCATTTAATTGGAATTGACTTTAGACTTTTCCTGTTGTTCCCTTTATCTTGTTTTGGTTGTATAGGTAGTTCGACACAACAGCATAGAGCAACTCTTGCTCCTTGGTCGGCTGCTGCAGGGGACCACAAAATTCCCTTGGAATTTTTCATGCCATCCTGCAGCCACTGGTACTTTTTTCACAGTTATGCTTCTGGGGCTAAAGTTCTGCTCATGCCAGTCACAAGGCAATCTGCAGAACTTTAAAGCAGGGCTTCAGCTATTGGAAGATCGAATTTATAGGTAACTGCAAGTTACTTTTTCTTGTTATTTGGATTCTGCATCTTAGTGCACAGTTTCTTGGTACTTTTGACTTTCATTCACTAGAATTTCTCCACATGTATAAAGATTGCTCTTGTCACCATACTAAAAACTTAAAGTTCATTGTTTTCTTATTTTTGGTTCTCTTTTCTTCCAGAATTTTGCATACCCTGATACAAACTATGGAGCTTGTGACTAGATCTTTGATTGTGATGCATGTATGTGCAGCTATAAAATTTATTATAGTGGAAGTTTCAAGAGTTGATAACAAGGGACTGGGGTTGGGGAGGTGTGTTCCACTCCAATTCAGGTTTGGTGTATTTTGGGTAGTTTTCACGGGCTTTTGAGTCATTCGGGGCACTCTAGTATGGGCTAGGTGTTTTCTTGTATACGTCTAGTGTACTTAGTTACTCCTATTGATATATATAATATTTTTACCTATCAAAAACAAAAAAAAAAAAAAGTTTCAAGAGTTGATGTAGGTTCTAGTTAGGAATTTAGTCGCAACTTATAAGATTTGTTTTGATGATGGTATATAGTGAGAGTCAGCTGCAAGAATGGTGAATACTGCGAGTGCTGGCCGCAAGAATTTGATGACATTGAACCTCACTACGGTAGGGACCTTAAGATCCACCCTGGAGAGTAAAACTCCTAGATTATAAGATCCCACCTATCAGAATTGTGTACTAGGTACTCTAGGGGGACTCGTAGTGTGGAATCAAACCAGGATGTCTGAGTCTACAGCTCATCCCAAGATTGTCTTTTTACCACTAGGCTGCACCCTGACGGGCAGCTGTAAGAATGAAAAAGAATATTTGGTAACTGCGATTTTGCAGTTTAAATACCTTCATATTGTCCTTTGTCTACCCATTGGTGATATTACGTTTCTGATACCGAGGCTTATGCAGTTTATTACATACTGTGCTGGAGTTTGGACACTTGTCCATTTGTCTTGGTAAATTGTTGCACTAGAGCTTAGTTTGCTGTCAAGTTTCTATTTTAGTATTCCTGTTGTCTAGAGTGTAGTATGTATTTCCTTTGTATACTTCCTGTGTACTTGGGCTATGCCTATTCGTGATAATAAAATTCTTATTACTTATAAAAAAAAAAAAAAGTTTCTATACTCAAGATGACATCATCAAGCAAACTTGCATATTCTTTTTGAAATTGAATGTTGTTTTTGTTGTATGTTACAGGTCCTCTTTGGGCTGGTTTGCTTATGAGCCCGAATGGTATGACATGAACAATATGAGTTTTGCCCTTAGTGAGGCTCATTCTGTCTCTGTATTTGTTCAGTATCTTTCAAATGAGAGAGTAGATCAGTCTGAATCAAAAGCACGACCACGTGAAAATGGAAGTTCATTGATTGATGTGGTAAGGTGGCTATATTTGCATTGTAGTACATGAAATCTACAGATGGCTTTTCAATGTTCAAAAGACATGCTCTTTTTAGTTATTAAACAGTCTTTAACTGTTTCCTATAGTTATATAAAAAAAAATGTTTCCTATAGTTAATATTGCAAGCTCTATGTGCATTGTATCCTTAGAGTTATTTTAATATTTGCAGAATGATCAGTATCACCCTGTCTGGGGCCAGATGGAGAACTACACAGTCGGAAGAGAAAAGAGAAAGCAGCTACTCTTAATGCTATGCCAGCATGAGGCCGACAGGCTAGAAATTTGGGCCCAACCCCTAAACTCAAAGTACTCCTTTATCATACAGAGAAATTTCATACTTTTTTCCTTCTCTTGTATTTTGGGTGTCTTTGTAAACCTTATGTTACATAGTTGATTCAATATGGGGATAAAACATTTTCATTTTGCATCACCATTAACTTTTCAGGGAAAGTACTTCCCGGTCTAAAATTAACTCAGAAAAATGGATTGAGTACGCTAGGACAGCTTTTTCTGTGGATCCTCGGATTGCCTTTTCCTTGGCATCAAGGTTCCCAACAAACACACATTTGAAAGCTGAAATAACTCAACTGGTTCAGGTATGTATACTTATAATGTATCTCTTTGGATTTATAAAAAAAAAAAAATAATGTATCTCTTTGCTATTGCCAGACTATCTTCTGTGTCTCTCTAGGGTATCTTATATGAGTAATTGTACCCACACAACACTTTTCACAACACATTTCGTATGTTTTAAAATAAGGATATTTTGTGAAGTCATGTTACTTTTATGAGCTATTTACAAAAATACCCCTCATTTTAAAACATAGTTGTGTAAGGTATTGTGAAAAGTATTGCATGTTTACTCTTGTCGATCTTATATTGCTTGATATCTTAATTCACGGGGGGTTTTTCTTTCAGTCACATATATTGGACATACGCTGCATTCCTGAAGCATTGTCCTATTTTGTCACCCCAAAGGCAGCTGATGAGAATTCTGCACTTCTGCAACAATTGCCACACTGGGCTGCTTGTTCAATTACACAAGCTCTTGAGTTCCTCACTCCTGCTTATAAGGGTCATCCACGTGTTATGGCATATGTGCTTAGGGTTCTGGAGTCCTATCCTCCTGAACGAGTAACCTTCTTCATGCCACAGCTTGTGCAGGCTCTGCGATATGATGAAGAGGTTGGTTATCTAATGAAGATGTGTATGGCTTTTTTCTGTGAGTTTGTAGGTTTGGTTGGGGTGTGGATCAGAGTGGTGGTGGGTGTGTGTGGATATGTTTTCATTCTGTGTTAATAGCATGTGTAAGTTGAACCCAACAATGGACATTTTGACTCTAGTTTTGATTTTTAGATTTTGGACAGGTGCATCCAAATCCAATCTCTATTTAATTTGGGTTGGCTATGTTGTATGACAATCCAAATTATCCCAAACCTGATTCAATTATAAGTGGGTTTTACATTCCATGGATTATTTGGCAGTACAAACTAAAACCTACCTTCATTTTGAATGACTTATATTGGATGAAACCAACAAAGATTGTATTGAAATTAAACATTTTAGGTTGGCTGTAGCTTTTTATACCACCTATCCAAAAAAATAAAATAAAATTGTAGCTTTTTAATCCATTTTTTTTACAGCCATGTTTTCCCTTCAACCTACCGAACAGAACTCGCTAGCCCAATGGAAGCCAATTTCAGGGCAAGCACTTTGTTTGTTTGAGTTGCAGGCCCAAATAATGCAATTATGTATATGGTATGCCAGTATCTGTGCATGTGTCCATGAGTTTCTTATTTCGCTTGTAAACCCTAGCTAGGTATTACTCATGTATATATCCTGTGTACTTGGCTATGCCTATGATTATGAATAAAACTTCTTGATTATCTATAAAAAAATTGTGAATGCGTTATATGTAGCTGATTTTTTATTTCATCATTTTGCAGATGTTGGTTGAAGGATATTTGCTTAGAGCAGCTCAAAGGAGTGATATATTTGCTCATATTCTGATCTGGCATCTACAGGTGTGGAGAATATTTAACTGTGAATAATACAGCTGCCATTAAATGTTTTAGTATTTATTTATGTAACACCATTCTTTGTAACCTTTAGCTAAGTGTTTCTCATGTATACTTCTTGTGTAACTGGGCTTTGCCTATTTCTATGAAAATAATTTCTTGATTGCATATAAAAATATATATATATATGTAACACCATTCAGCATATAAATATGAATGAGGACATGGATCTTTTTACTTCACTAATTCAAGTAAAATGCATCTACAAATTAGGATGACGATTTTTTTTTAACTTATAATGTTTATACTAATGATTTGTAGATGCATTTGAAGATTTCAGGTCTATTAAAAAAAATATGACCATCACGCATGAAGAAGGGGTTAATGGTTAATTGCAATAACCCTGATGTGGCACCATCTTATCCTTGTCTATTCTTTACTTATTGGTGTATCTGTTTATTTTTCCTTTGTTGTGATTCGGTGATAGAAACCGCAAAATATAATATGCTTTCACTGAAATCTGTTTTGGTTTCAATTTGATTGGCACTGACTTTAAGAATGACAGGGTGAGACGTGTGGACCAGAATCAGGTAAAGATGCTGCCGCTGGGAAGGTATGTCCTCATGTATGTTTAGTGTACTTCAGATCAAATAGCACACGACAGTTTATTCATGATATGAACTACAATCGACTGCTATTGAAATTTTTATCATCAATGTGATGGAGATAAAATGATGTTTCATGTCTTGAAAAATTGTTTGTATGAAAATTGTTCATATGTACACGCATGCACACATATTTTTCCTTGTGATACACCTTAGTTGAAAGAAATGGAAAATTATACATAAAAATCTGAATCTATTTTCCATAAGGCCATCATTATTCTAATATAAAAATAAATATTATATACTCATTTTCAAATGTTCATTCAAATCTAAAATTTATTTTTGATGGAATATATACTAATTAATGGGTTAGACATTTAGAACTGCTGAGAGAACACTTGTTATTGCTTTTTTTATTTTTTTATTTTTATTTTAACATGTACAAGTAAGAATTTTTTATTAATAAATGCAAAAGGCACAACTGAAGTACATATAAAGCATATGAGGGAGACACCAATCTAGGAGAAATACTTCTTTTTTCTTTTTTATGATAAGTAACCAATAATTTTATTGAAGAATTGATGGCTTAGTAACATCATTGTGTGGCTTTTAGATTTCTCTCCGTACAACCCCTGCATGCATGCACGTAATCCTCACTCCGGCACCTCTCGCCGGAGTTGATCTCTTCCCCTCCTCCTTTCCTTCCCCCTCTTCTCTGCTCTGCATCCCCTACCTCTCCTTTTCCCCTGCTAAAGACAGATGGCAGATACTAGATTTTTTTCAGTGGAAGCAAAAACTTTCATCTTTAAGAAGGAAGGAAACAATAGTTTCCGCATCACTGAAAGAAACAGGCGTATGGCCCTCTTTCTTCTCATCAGCGGGGCAGCGGCTTCATGGGTAGTTAAAATGGTGGAGGAAGCCACCGAGTATAGGTGGCGTGAGTCTTTCTTCAAAAAACTAAGGGTGGGTAACAATGGGGTTCTCACGTTGCATCTTCTTAGGAATGCTAGGGGCTGCTATCTTCTGCTGGAGGAGTTCAACAATGGCCGGAGAAGAGGATCACTGATTATCCCAGAAGGAGTTGAGAGCTGTGGCTGGGAGGGGTTTGCCTATAATCTGAAAAAGGTGGCGGAACACAAGGTGGTGCCCACCGTGGGATGCTCGAGTCAGGATGGGAAGACAATCTCTTATGCCGCAGTTGTGGCTGGTTCTAAGGCAGAAAACAGCTCTGCCATGGTGGAGAAGGAAGGAAGGACTAGTCTTTTCCCACAGCTATCTGTCAGAAATGTAAAGCTAGGGGAAATAGAGGGTGTTTTTTGGGATGTCAGGGCAAGGCTTTCTGGAGTTTTTCAGGAAGTTTCTACTCTGATGAAAAAAGTAGACCTGGGTCTAAGCTATGTGATGGAAATAGGAAAGCATAGCTCTGACTCGTCGCACGTCTCTGGGCAATCATCTCCAAAAGAGATGCAAGTCTCTGCAAGGAAAGAATTTAAAGAGAAGGGCAATGGGCTGGGCATGTGGACATAAAAGGGTAAGGGAGTCATAAGTGGAATTAACGGACTGGATCCTCAAAGGGACTTAAGCCCATCTCCAAGGCCTTCAGGCCCACGTCCCAGGTCCTCTAGCCACACGGGTTCCCAGTCTCGAAAGGCTTCAAGCCCGAGCCCTAGGTGTTTGGGCCCCATCCTCACAGGCTCACGGACCGCAAGCCCACAACCACCACCCGGCCCAGTAACCAGCTTACCGAGCACCCGTTTCACACAAACGGGTCAGCAGACCTTCTCCGCCTCCTCTACGCCGGATCTGGGTCAACCCTCCCTGCCGGCGTTTGCACCGGCGACGCAGAAGCCTCCGACGGCCGCCGATATTCCCTCCGACGGTCATAAGAACCATCCGAAAACACTACAGCACGTCGGGATGGCTGGGTTTCTCACGGTCGGCGCTTCCCAGGCTTCTGTCAACACAGAATCGACCCAGAAGGTACCGGCGGTTGCACCGGCGACGCAGAAGCCTCCGACGGCCGCCGAGATTGCCTCTGATGGTCATGAGAACCATCTGAAAACGCTACAGCACGTCGGGATGGCTGGGTGTTTCACGGTCGGCGCTTCCCAGGCTACTGTCAGCACAGAATCGACCCAGACGGAGCCGATGGGGACCTGCGACCCCTTCACAAGCCTTTCCGAGCGCACCCCGGCGGCGGAGGACTGCTCTTCATCTGAGCTAGGTACGGGTGAAGCCTCTGAAGCTCTTTTCTCACATCTGGGTCTTTCTAAAGACCTGTCTAGGGTCCTATGTACTGAGATGGAAGCCTCTCTTGCGGATGGGAGGACCTCAGACGAAGAAACTCCTTATGATTCAGATTTGCAGTTAACATGTAGGGAGTTTGGGACGGATTTGCATTTAACTGAGATGAATGAAACTGAGGACATACCTAGTCCCCTCTGCTCTCTACCACCAACAGTTCCTTGGGATGTTTCGCAACCTGATTGGGTCATTCAGAAGGTTAATGATATGTGTCAATTCATGGGGATGTCTTGCGAAGGCTTTGAGGATCAAATGCAAGCTCTTTTCATCGCAATAAGAGCAGGCCAGCCCTCTCATGCCAAATCCGTGGGAAAAAAGGAAAGGGAGCTACGAAGACTTACCTGCTCTATAAACTATGGCACAAGGGAGGGCAGCGCGAGCAGGGGACGCACTAAGGATAGGGTGAATCTTGGCGATCCATGAAGCCCAAGATCCTTTCATGGAATGTTCGTGGCCTGAATGACCCGAACAAACGACTTAGGGTGAAGAACCTTCTAAGGGATTGGCATGTAGATGTCATCTGTTTGCAGGAAACCAAACTATAGTTCGTTGACAGGCATATAATAAGAAGTTTGTGGAATTGCCCTTATGCAGGATGGACCACACTTGCTTCAAAGGGCGCCTCAGGGGGTATTTTGGTGATGTGGGATAAGAGAGTAGTAAATTTTGTTGAGGACTGTGTTGGGGATTTCTCGATTGCGTGCTCTTTCTCTAATGTTGGCGATGATTTTGTTTGGGGGTTTGCAGGTGTCTACGGGCCAAATGAGGATAGCAGAAGGAAATTTTTTTGGGATGAAATAGCTGGCTTTTGCAGTTGGTGGGACATCCCGTGGTGCATAGGGGGCGATTTTAATATCACTCGCTTTCCGAGCGAGCGGTCGGGACTTTCTAGTTTGGGCTCAGCTATGGCGGACTTCTCAGCACTTCTTTTCGAGTTAGACCTGATGGATCTTCCTTTGGCAGGAGGAGATTTCACTTGGTCAAATGGAAGGGCCTGGTCGCGTTTAGACCGTTTTGTCGTTTCCTCTTCGTGGGAGACTCGTTTTCCTACGCTGTGTCAAAAACGCCTACCTCGGTTATGTTCTTATCATTTTCCTCTTTTACTAGATTGTGGGGGCCTTCCGGAGGGGAGGAGATATTTCAAGTTTGAGAACATGTGGCTAAAGGCAGATGGGTTCACTGAAAAAGTCAGCTTGTGGTGGGCATCCTACCATTTCACGGGCACCCCTAGCTATATCCTAGCGGGAAAGCTGAAAGCTTTGAAGAATGATCTAAAGAAGTGGAATTTGGAAGCCTTTGGGAACATTAACGACCAGCGAGACAAACTTTTCACGGAATTGAAACATTTAGATGAAAGAGAGGCTGAAATGGGGTTATCAACTGAAAATATTGCAAGAAAATTGACTGTAGTCGCTGAGCTGGAAAAAATCACCCTTATGGAGGAGATCTCATGGAGACAAAAATCACGGGCACTTTGGTTAAAGGAAGGAGATAAAAGTACAAAATTCTTTCATAAGGTTGCAAACTCTCATCGAAGGAACAATGCCATAGAGGTCCTTCATGAGGAGGGCAGGGTTATATCAGGTCGAGATGCCGTTAAGGATCATATTGTCCAATTTTATGATAGGCTTCTCACAGAGCAGTACCCTTGGAGGCCCAAGGTGGACGGTCTAGTTTTTGATTCCATCGACCAGACAAGCGCAGCTTGGCTGGAGAGACCTTTCGAAGAGGATGAGGTGTCCAGTGTGGTAAAAGGTATGAACAAAGATAAAGCCCCAGGACCAGATGGATTCCCAATGGCTTTTTTTCAAGCTTGTTGGGATATCATTAAGGAGGACCTAATGAAGGTCTTCTCGGAGTTTCACTCTTTTATGAAATTCGAGAAGAGCTTTAATGCCACTTTTATCGCCCTCATCCCCAAGAAGGCGAGGTCGGTAGAAGTAGGTGATTTCCGACCCATAAGCTTGATAAGTGGGATCTACAAGATCATCTCTAAAGTCCTAGCAAAGCGCTTGAGTGAAGTCATGGGGAAGCTCATCTTGAAGTCGCAAAATGCCTTTGTAAAAGGAAGACAAATACTAGATTCGGTCCTCATCGCCAGCGAATGTCTGGAGAGCAGAGTCAGAGATGGCATCCCAGGTATCTTGTGTAAATTGGATATGGAAAAGGCTTTTGATCATGTGAATTGGGACTTCTTGTTATATGTTCTTGGTAGGTATGGTTTTGGGGAAAAATGGTGCCAATGGATCAAGCATTGTATTACAACTACCAGATTTTCTATATTAATCAATGGCACTCCCGAAGGTTTTTTCAACAGCTCTCGGGGTTTAAGACAAGGAGATCCACTATCACCGCTCCTTTTTATTCTTGTCATGGATGTACTGAGCAAAATGATGGAAGGAGTGGTGAATAGGGGACTCATCTCGGGTTTCTCAGTGGGAGGTTCCTCCCAGGGAAGCATGTCAATCTCCCACCTTCTTTTCGCTGATGACACATTGATCTTTTGTGACCCGGATCCAGATCAAATTCGCTCTCTAAGAGGACTTCTCTTCGGTTTCGAAGCCGTCTTAGGCCTTAAAGTGAACTTAGCAAAGACGGAAGTAGTCCCGGTTGGCAGGGTCTATAACTTAAATGAAGTGGCTGACATTTTGGAATGTAAGATTTCATCCTTGCCTATGCGGTACCTTGGACTTCCCTTGGGGGCCCCTCATAAATCCAAGGTAGTGTGGGAAGGGATCATCGAGAAAATGGAAAGCAAGTTGGCAGGTTGGAAGAGGATTTACTTATCTAAGGGAGGGAGAATCACACTTATTAAGAGCACATTATCTAATCTCCCAACGTATTTTCTTTCTCTATTCCCTCTGCCTGCAGGGGTGGCAAATAGGATGGAAAAGATCTTCCGTGATTTCCTTTGGGGAGGTCTAGAAGACACAAAGAAATTCCACTTGGTAAAATGGGATCAAGTATGTACTCCTTTGGCTTGTGGAGGATTGGGCTTAAGAAAACTAAGAACCTTCAACAAGGCACTTCTTGGGAAATGGTTATGGCGCTATATGCACGAGGAAAATGCTCTTTGGAAGAATATTTTGGACGTCAAATATGGAACCATTTGGGGTGGGTGGTGTACAAAGGAAGTACGAGGTGCGTACGGAGTGGGAGTTTGGAAATTTATTCGGAATGGTTGGAATGACTTCCTCGGCAACTGCAAATATGAGATGGGAAGGGGCACGCAAATCAGTTTTTGGCATGACATTTGGTGCAGGGATGTAACTCTAAAAAGTGCTTTTCCTTCTCTCTATAGGATTGCGCTTGATCCGGACTCCTCAGTGGCTGAGAATATGTGTAGTACTGCAGAGCCCATTCATTGGTCTGTGAGTTTCACTCGCGCTGCTCAGGATTGGGAGGTGGGAGACATCACAGATTTTTACAGCATGCTATATGCACTGAAACACAGGGCAGGAAGGGAGGACAGATTAGTATGGACATGCACCGGGAACAAGAAATTCTCAGTTCGCTCATATTACAAGGCCTTGACAACCCACTCCCCTAATACCTTCCCTTGGAAGAGCATCTGGAGGAGTAATGCCCCTCTCAAGGTCGCTTTCTTCGTTTGGTTGGCTTCTCATGGCAAAATTCTGACAATAGACAAGTTAAGAAAGCGCGGTCTAATTATAGTGGATTGGTGCTTCATGTGTAAACACGACAGTGAATCAGCGGACCACCTTCTCCTTCATTGTGAAATAGTCAAGGCCTTATGGGATGAAATTCTCTCAAGACTTGGTATCGCATGGGTTATGCCAAAGAGGGTAATAGATTTATTGTACTCCTGGCAAAGGATTGGAGGAAATCGACAGATCGCCGCTGTTTGGAAAATGGTGCCGTTATGTCTAATGTGGTGCACTTGGAACGAAAGAAACAGCCGCTGTTTTGAGGACAAGGAACGCTCCCCGGCTGGTTTTAGGGATTTTTTCTTTCATACTCTGTTATTGTGGGCCTCCTCGATTGTACTAAATGGAAGGAGTTTTAGTGACTTTTATGCTACTATCCGTAGCACGTAGTTTGTAATTAGGCTCTTTCTTGTATACTTCCTGTGTACTCGGGCTTTGCCTATTTACGTGGATCAATAAAATATCTTTTATCTATCAAAAAAAAAAATTTTATTGAAGAGAGTTTTTCCTCTATGGTGGCTACTTTTGGTGATTCGTGATGGAAGTATTGGCTTTTGGCATCGTCAATCAGATTAGGCAGTCCTCTACCTTGATTGTTGAATTTTTTAGATGTCTTTGAGGGATAATCATGGCTTTTGCAACAAGTGCTGATAGATTCACACATTTTTGAGCTATCACCAAAGGGGGTCCGTGCACTTCGTATCACAGAGTAGGAAGGTGGTGAAGAATATTGTTCCTGATGGACCATAAGTGACTGACAATTTTCATTTGCAAGGCAGAATTCTTTTCTTCTTTTTTTTTTTTTTTTTTTTTTTTTTCTCTCTCTAAAAAAGAAATTCTGAAGAAAACTGTCTGATGTACTCTCAGTCTATTTGGTTTTGTTGGCAATTCTCTGTTTCTCATGTCTGCTGTGAGAATTTTATGATATGCACATGTATCATAATATACTGCTACTATTGTGAGAGATGCAGTGATTCCGATTGCATTTTCATTACCGATGTATATTTTTCTGATCTCTTGTAAGATTTTGTGAACTCAGATCAATGAATTATATGAGTATATGAGTACCCACATCCTTGGTTATTTTAAGTGCTAGTGGTTGTTATTGATATGGGGCACATGTTTCACCATTGGAAGCCTCAGATATGAATTTTAAATCTGGTGCGCTCTGTTGTGTTGCATTGGTATGAGAAAATAGCATGGTCCATTTTTAAAGACTGGTATTGCAAGATGTGTTTGCATGACTCTGCTTTGTTATTATACATTTGTTTAAAATTTTCAATTGTTATTATGGTAGGGATTGATGTTTTCCTTGTAGTAGTCTTTCAGTACATGCTGAAAAGCTTGTATATATCTTTTGTGATTTCAGAATAGTTTATTTCAAGCACTGTTGCCAAGTGTTAGGCAGCATATTATCGATGAATTTTCTCCCAAAGCACATGACATTTTTCAAAGAGAATTTGATTTCTTCGACAAAGTTACATCGATTTCTGGCGTACTTTTTCCACTTCCCAAGGAAGAACGCCGAGCTGGTATCCGGAGGTATGCTTCTTAGATGTTAACTCTTAACCTTGTAGTATTGCATCTGGGGGTCGAAACTAATATTTGCTACAACAGAGAGTTGGAGAAAATTGAAGTGGAGGGAGAAGACCTTTATTTACCAACTGCTCCGAACAAGCTTGTCAGGGGTATTCGGGTGGATAGTGGAATTCCCTTGCAATCGGCTGCAAAAGTCCCAATAATGATTACATTTAATGTGGTAGATCGGGATGGCGACCATAGCAATATAAAGCCTCAAGCTTGCATTTTCAAGGTAAGCCCATTGTCCTTAAAACTTTCGTTGATATCCACCTATGAGTTAAGAACCAAAAATCACAATTTTCAATGCTAATGTGAAGCTTAATCAATAAATGGAAATTTAAACAATTAAGCCACTCAAGTTTACAGGAGGCTGGTTTTCTTTCTGGTCGGCACCATGTTCATCATATGTGGTTTTTAATTCATATTTGTTACAACTGACTGTTAATCCTAATCAAATTGGTGGGTTTGGCACTAATGGATCCTCATAAACTCTTTAGAATTAACTGTGTCTATTTTTTTCTTGATTGGTTACTACGTGCATGTTTGGGATTGCGGTGGGAAATATAGTTTATATCTTTAGGGCTTATAGCGTATAACTTAATTAATAAGTTATACTATTAAAACATTATTTATTGTTTGGTAACCATATGTTTAAAACACTTTCAAACATGTTATGCTTGTTTGGAAATGAATTAAAAAAGTGCTTTCTGAGGTAGAAATGACGATTATTTGAATTTTTAAAGATTATGATCATATCATTGGAAGTTTGAAAGTTGTAATTATATTAAAGTTGTATGGGTATATTCGTCCATTAATAGTCTTTTTAAAATTTGAATAACGTTGCGCAATATTCAAAAAAACACTCCTCAAACGTACTTTTTAGCTTATTTGAGATTAAAAGTGCTTTAATATGCAACACCCAAACAACCTAATTTTTTCATTAAAAACCTTTTAAGCTATTTAAGCACCTTTTAAGACTCCTACCTCAAACCCAAACAAGCCCTACATCTATTTTGATGATGTATATCTTCTTACTGATCCTAACTTGCTCTTTCAAGGTTATTATGTGTGGCTTAACTGAGTTTTCTTGTTCAAGGTTGGAGATGATTGTCGTCAGGATGTTCTTGCTCTTCAAGTGATAGCACTTCTTAGAGACATATTTGAAGCAGTTGGACTTAATCTCTATCTGTTCCCTTATGGTGTTCTCCCAACTGGCCCAGAGAGAGGCATAATTGAGGTGAGTTTTTACCTTACACCTTGAAGGATTTTGCTTGAGTGCTTGCAAATTGCACTCGTTGTCCTCTTGCGGTGCTTCTTGTTTTCTCACTGCAATGTTACATGAACAATTGCTAAATGACCACGGAAGACAGGTTGCGAGACTTTATGTACTTTTTAAAGTTGCCTTATTATGTAAGATATTTTATGTAGATTTACACAAATTTGCAAGTGAGAGATCATTTCTTTCTTTGTTTTAGTTTCTTGGAAGTCTAGGTGAGAAGATTTGGAACGTTAGTTATATTTATATTTAAACTTGAGTATTTTTTTTTTTTAATTTAATTCTTTCCCTCGTTATTTTATTTATTATTTCTGAACTTTCGTTTTTAGGATTTCCTAGTTGAATAACTTATAAAAAAGAATTTCCTAGCTGAATTCGACTGTATTGAATTTTCCAGAATTGCAGGATCTTCATTCGAACTTTAGAACGTTAGTGTACTTTTATTTTTAATTTATTGTCCAAAATTAAAGCAACCGAATTAGAAATCTCTCTTACCTAGATTTTGTTATGACAAACCAACTAAAATAGAAAAACATAGTAGAGCCTAAATTGTTGTTGAAGTGGACCCTTACTTGAAGGTTCCAGTTAGCTTAGTACCTTGGTGTTTGTATCATAGGCCTATGATTGGAATTTTTCTGTCACTGGGATGAAGGGGTATATTTTATTTAGTCCCACCACTTACTCTGCATTGCATGGACCAAGCGGCCTTTCCAGTGATACAAAGAAGTCGGTCAATTTTGTTACATGCTTTAATCTTGTACCATTGAAATTTTTGGGGGTATCTAAGATCAAAATGCATAGTTTATTTTGCACTTTTAATAATAAAGTTAACTTATTTATAAAGAAAGGTATCTGATTTCATTTGAGTTTCAATATGAAAGTTGGCAAGGCCCTATCAAGCCTCTTGAGGCTGGAAGCCTGAAATAATTTCAACATACCTGTTGTGCTAGTTTTCAAACCATGTATCGCAAGATACCTGTAAACAACATATGAATTAACAGGGAATTATCCTTTTATTAAAGATAAAATGTTTAATTAATTCCAGAAGATTTAATACATTTTCCTTGCTCTGGATGGGATATTCTTTGAATAATTTCTCTCGGCCTCAACGGATTGACTGATACACCATGCATATATAGCTTCCTTCTCTAAATGCTATCTTATCTTGCAGGTTGTGCCTAATACACGGAGTCGAAGTCAGATGGGTGAAACAACAGATGGTGGTTTGTTTGAGATTTTTCAACAGGACCATGGGCCTGTAGGCTCTCCTAATTTTGAAGCTGCACGTCATAACTTCATCATTAGCAGTGCTGGTTATGCAGTTGCCAGCCTTTTACTTCAACCTAAGGATAGACACAATGGGAATCTTCTTTTTGACAAGTATGCTGTCTCTTTTTTCCTGATTTTATGTGTGTATTGTACTTTGTGATTATTCCAGGGTTTATTCTGATTTAGCTCTCCATTACAACAGGGAAAACTTAAGTCAGTTATTTACTTGCTTAATCTCATTGGCCACTTTCTTGGAAAATGTTTATATAAGGGCCTTTCCAAATACTAGATTGAAGATAGTGTAGAAATAAATCCAATGCTAACTTCATGTCAATGCAGTGAAGGGAGGCTTGTTCATATTGATTTTGGATTCATCCTAGAAACTTCACCAGGGGGAAATATGCGCTTTGAAAGCGCACACTTTAAGCTGAGCCATGAGATGACACAATTACTTGACCCATCCGGGGTCATGAAGAGTGAAACCTGGAACCAATTTGTGAGGTGACATTTGTTTACTCTCTCTCTCTACCTTTCTTTCAAATCAGCATCCGTGAATGAACTTGATCCAGATCAAAAAACAATGTGTGATGTTATATATGTGAACCGAAGTTTTAATATGTTTGCTTGTTACCATATATGTCCACAGTTTATGCGTGAAGGGGTACCTTGCTGCCCGTCGGCATATGGATGGGATTATCAACACAGTTTTGTTAATGCTAGATAGTGGATTACCTTGCTTCAGCAGGGGTGATCCCATTGGGAACCTTCGAAGGAGATTTCATCCTGAGATGAGTGAACGAGAAGCGGCCATTTTCATGATGCGTGTGTGCACTGATGCTTACAACAAGTGGACAACTGCTGGCTATGACTTGATTCAATATCTGCAGCAGGGCATTGAGAAGTAAAAGGCTTTTATTTATTTTTTATTGTTAAATTTATTTTTGGGTGCTCGACTTCACTTGTACATGAATGCATGTAATTCTGTCAATTTATCGTCACTTAGCTGCGATTTTTCCTCGGGGAAGCCCCCCTGCAAGTAGTGTTGAGGAGGTGAGTAATGTAAAAACGGCTGACACAGAATTGAGGTCTTTGTAACCTAGTCGTGGGATTCCTGCTGAGGGTTGTAAAAATATAGTTTGTAGTTATTTATTAATGGGAGTTCGCATTTTAGGGAGTTTATTTGGCTAATAATTATGTCTAAAGCACAGAGATAACAGATTACCATTTAAGAAGAGAGGTGTTGTAATTGCTCCGAGAAGGAAAAAAAAAATGATAATTGGAAGAGTTGAGTTGGGACGTAAGGTGCATGCTTGCCAGAAAACAACTTTTCGGTTGAAAAAACTCTGATTAAAACGTAATTTATTTACAATTCAAATTAGCTACAATTATAGTAAAAACTCTCTTTAAAAATAGAGCAATCTAGAATGAGAAATGTTTATTGATCTTACGAAAAATTAATCAATAATCAACTACAATGATAGCAATAGCAATAGTAATAGGGATAATTATACACCTACAATTCTCTTACAAATATTTTATAAACCTACAATTTTGTTATAAATATTATATAATTTATTATATATATATAATTATTTTATAACTCATTTCGTATAATTATATCACTTCATTTAGTCATTATAAATAAATTTTAATTTTACAAATTACTCCTCATTTACAAAGAAATATAAAATATTTATTTATTGTTCCCTTTTGTGGAGCGCCCTTTGCCTTTTCTTCTTTTATTTCCCCTTCACTATCCGCGGCAAGTGCACTGTCAATACCTTCGTTGTCTGCTCAATCTACCACTATAAATCAGCCGCCACCAAGTAAGGCTCTCTGCTTTTCATCCTCATCACGTACGCATGCAAATCACTTTTATGTTTTGTTTTTAAGTTTTAATTGAGATAATTTTGGATTATAAATTTTGAACAAGGTCCCAATGTTCTACCTTAGCCGAATCGAGCACACCTTTCGCGTGCCGCCGAGTCTCCTTAGCCTTCCTATCGAGGAAGCTGTCAAGGGAGAGCTTGAAAGACTCTTCTTAGATAAGGTCTGTTGTATGGTTTTTCGGTTCACTCTTTCTGGACTTTGATCAATCTAAAGTTAATATTTGTGTTGAAGGTTATCGCAAACTTGGGGCTTTGCGTTTCCATCTACGATATCATATCTATAGAAGGTGGCTTTATCTTTCCCAGTGATGGTGCCGCAACCTATACGGTATTCTTGATTATGTTATTACGTTGTACTGGTTTCAGGGATCACTTTATGCTTTCCATGTACGTTAGGGTTTTAATTGTAAGGTCTCCCTGTGTACTTATGCTCCCCCTGTTCTTGAGGGTTTTAAATCTACGTTAAGGAAAAAGTTACCGTGTAATGCCAATTACCATTCTTGTTCCGTATTCACATTTAGCATAGATTTTATAGCCAATTACCAGGCACTCAAAGTCAAATTCACATACACTCGTCACTCAGTGGAGTTATGAGTAGGGGAGAGGAGCCTTATTGGTATCAACCATGAATAGCTGACGTTAACATATCTGGCGATTGAAACCAAAATTAGTATACTAGTTTTCATTAGTACCTCTTTCTGTTTCCTCTCTCTAGTGAATTTGTGACTATTGTTGCTTTTTTATTATGTACAGCTTTATTAGGTATCTGCTTACTTTATAAGATCTTAATCATCTATTAACTTAGAATGGGCATCCCTACATTTCAACGTTTTAATCATAAAATGGCTTTTTGATCTTGTTTTTATATTTTATCAGGTTGTCTTCAGACTCATTATGTTTCGTCCATTCGTGGGAGAGATTATTGCTGCAAAACTTAAAGAATCTAATGCTACAGGTTTACGCTGTATGTTCTGCCCAGCTTTACTTGGTTGACTTTAAAGTGCCTAGCACTTCTGCATCTATTCTTTTTCGTAACCCTTCTTTCCTATTTTGTAAGTATTATTTTATTCATTACTTATATTCACCCTATGCATGCTTGTGCTTCTCTTTTGGGCTTTTGCTAAGTGTGAGGCAAAATTTCAATCTACTGGTTTCATCCTTGAATGGGAACTAACCTGAATTGATTTGAATCAGCTTTTCCTGGATGGTAGTTGAGGACTCTGTTTAGATTAATATGAAAATCATTACTTTCTAAGTAGGTACCTCACAAGCATATTTTAGGACAGCATCTCTCTTTTCAATGATGGTAACATGGTATATCATCTGCCTTCATCTAGTCATATGTTCTACTTGGCAGAGTACTCATTTTTTTCGTGGCGTATAAAGATAGTTATAACTACTAATGAGAATGGTGGTAGTAGTGTCAAAATGATGCATCTTTCTTTTTGCAGGTAATTGAGATTTAACATAGTTATGTCATACTGATGTTGACTCTATACATGGCAGTATCACTTGGGTTTTTTGATGACATTTATATACCTGTCCATCTTTTACCAAATCCATCCCGCTTCAAGCCTGACCCGAATAAAAGGTACGGTCCCTACTTATTTTAATATTTTTCTTCTTTTTTTATACTGTTTTGCCAAATCCTTTTGTGTTGGGAGTGTAGAGTGACTTCCATGCAGTATTTTTATGCTTTTCAAGAGTTACACACGGAACCTATTTTTAAGCAAAGTTGGACTTATTGGGCAAGTAAAGTCTCATATGGGATTTGTTTCTTCACTTGACTGTCTTTGAGCATCCGTAAGTGATGCAAGGACCTTTGATTTCCCTTTTTTGAGAGCCATACACAGAGAGCCTCATTTTTGTGAGTAGTGCTGCAAGAGAAGAGAAAGGAGATGACTGCTATTGTTTAGTATCTCCGGGTCCAAGGGCTGACAGAAAATTGTAGATTTTTTCCTCTCTTGTTAGAAAAGTCTCATGTGTTAGTGGGTTTTGGGTCTATTGAGGCTATGGATTTGTGATACACCATATGATGAGATTGAAGGTAGGTGGTGTATGGGATCTCACATTACTTGGGAATGAGAAGTTCTTGCTCTTTATAAGGTTCCAATGGAGCTCCAATTGTATCATTGACTAGTTCTTTTGGAGTATAAGCCATGTGGTTTGGGCCTTCCATTGGGGCATTACAAATGGTATCAGAGCCTATCCCAACTAGAAATGTGGGACTTGAGCCTTCCTACAACGAACAGGCCGGACGAGGATATCGAAAATTTAAGAGGGGTAGATTATGATACCCCATATGATAAGATTGAAAGTAGGTGGTGTATGAGATTCCATATTACTTGGGAATGAGAAGTTTTTTCTCTTTATAAGGTTCCAATGGGACTCCAATTGTATCATTGACCAGTCCTTTTGGAGTATAGGTCATGTGGTTTGGGTCTTCCATTGGGGCGTTACGGGATTTGAGTGATTTTGACCTCTACTCTCTTATACTTCATATTTGGCTGTTAGATTTCTTCTTGATCATCTCCGCTAGTGGATGTAGGCTTTTTAAGTCAAACCACTTAAATCTTGGTGTCTTATGCAATTGTTGAATTTTATTCTTTTACTTTATGATGCTTGAGAATTTTTATATATCTATTGGATAAAATGTTTTGTTCATTTTATATCTCATCTTTTATTCATCATGCGTCACTACTGTACGGACTGCAGGGACAAAGGCATGTGGGAATGGGAGTATGGTGGAGAACCATATGTTATTGACGGGATTGATGAGGTTCATTTTGTTGCTATTGTTTTTCTAATAAGTTATGTAGGTATTCTCAAACATCTGAAGTGCTAGCTTTTGCTAACTTCTGGTTTTAAAATGGCAGATCAAGTTCCGAGTTCATAATGTAAGTTATCCTCCAATTCCCATTGAGAAGCCAAAAGAAGCTAAGCCATTTGCTCCGATGGTGATTACTGTAAGTTCATCCCATGAATTTCATAATTTGGTTGGGTGTTCACTCTTGTTGTAGCTTCCTTGATGTCGTACTTTTCTTTGAATGCTATTGAACAACCATAAAAGAGCTAAATTTCATACTTTGGTACTTTTTTGTTTAATAAAGAACCATCTTAATGTGTCAATTACCCGTTTTTCATCAAATGTGAACAAAAATATTGGTGAGGCCCTATCATAGTTTACAACCCTTAACTCATACCTACACACGACACATAAATATAGATTACTTTTGTAGGCATCCCTTAGTATATACATTTATTTTGCGTAGGAAACAATACTATTAAAATCTTTGTACAATCCAATCTGAGAAATAAACATATAGTGTTTCAAACTAAATGTAGTTGCTTCGTCTTTGGCAAATGGTGATTCTCATCTTTCAAGCTGTATCTCTAATATTATCTTTATTTCTTAGGGATCGATTAATGATGACGGTTTGGGCCCCATTTCATGGTGGGTTGGTGCAGAACAGACCGACGAATCTTAAGCAAGCCCAAACTGGCCGAGAATGGCTGTATTATGAAGCGACGGAGGTTGTGGGATGTTTTTGCTGATTCTTTTGCAAGGAGCTGAAATAAACATATAGTAAGAAAATTGTAACTATTCTTTGTGTAGCAAATGATATCATTTTGCTTTCCTTATTGCCCACGAAGGGTCAAACACTTTCTGAGGGAACGGTTGAACAAATTAATGGGATTATCCATTTTTTTATATATTGCCGAGTAACTTAATGGGACTATCAAGTATCTGCTGCTTCCTTACTCTAGTTTTCTGTCTGGCGGCATGCATTCCGCCCCAAATCTGCTGAAAGCCATAGGGCTTAATCGATTTGATGAAAGCACTGCACTCTTGTTGTTACCCGAACAGCTTTCGTGTGTTGTTAATTGGAACATGAAAAGTCTATTAATATATCTCTCGTATAATATATATTAACATTAAAGGGCACTCAAGTTTTACCATATTATCAGAGAATACTATTTGATGCTTGACAGATGGTGGAATATCTTATATGTCGGGTTAAATTATAAATTATTTGTTATTTGGTGTGGAAAAAATATATATGGAGATACACAAAATATCAGATACGCATCCATATCGGTACAAAATATTGGCCAAAACAGTATATATCATTACTAAATTGATCTTGGCTCTTTCATTTCAGCAAGTACTATAGCTAGGCAAGACAAAGTGTCCTGAACGATGGAAAACGATTCGCGACTGTCAGATATAATATATATTCGTATCATTTCAGCGCCCAGCAAGATTCCCAGACACCATCCTATTTATATATTATATCATGCATGGTATTCTTTGTCCTCTGCAAATCACATGCCTTGGAGCTTCGTTACCGGCTACTTAGCTTAGCTAGCTGCCCATCACCTGCTTGTCCATTTGTTTTACTACACGACGATTTTGTCTGGTATATGCATAAGACTAGTAATTTCATGTCCCCAATAAATTCTGCATCGAGGAATCCTCATCAACATGATTACAACCCTAGAGCCACGAAGAATCCTAAGAACCCGTGTAGGAGTTTTTTTTCACCTTAGTAGAGTACCATTAGAGTATAGATGCATACATAGAAGCAATGAAAAATACAGAGACTATACATTGATTTGGATTTCTTTTTTATCTATTCATAATAGACATGATGGGCAGGTGAATATTTTGGTCGAGCTGCTACATTTTGAATGGTCAGGACTCCTAATTGAGATGTGACAGCTGGTCATTCAAATGAGACTAGTTATTTATTTTGGAAGTCAAACCCCAAAACGTGTAGGACTAGTGTGACAAGAAAATTTTAGACGAAAAGGCTGTCAATTATGCAGTATAAACAGAATCTTGGATTGATTTCAAATTTCAATGATATGACGAGAGCAAATAATCTTAGTCAAAGGTTGCAAGCTGGGATAATTACATACTCGGAAAAAGAAAAAGAAAAATGGAAGATAAACAAAAGAATTATGGGACTTAATTATTATTTCAATTATAATAATCCACAACGAATTTGGGATTTAGATCTCTTAAAATCTGTTGTATAAATTATCCCTCGAGATGGGCATTGTCCGGCTGCCTCCTCTCAAATTTTCTACCATCTGACATAAAATTTCAGCATGAGCATACTTGGCCGGTAGTTTTCAGATATACACGTTACCTGCCAAACTATACATCTTTGTTCACGATAGAAAAACAAAAGTTGAAAAAGAATGAAAGGTACGTTTGACCATTAATTAGGATAATATATAGCCACTGATTATTCATATGACAGGAACCTGATTATGACGCCCAACTCTGAGTCTTGATCATGTACTCATTACTTAAACCAGCTTTAATTTCTCGCCTTTCACTGATCTCTAATAATGGAAAGTACTACTCCCCGAGTCCCCTCCACTTTGGACGGGTAATTGCCTCATTCTTTCCCTCGACTCAAAACCATACAATTAGCTAGGGCCGATCCAAACCTAGCAGCCTAGCTACTAGGGCTAGCTTATTAATATCGATCATGATCTCATGCTGATCTAGGCATGCATTGGTCATTGTTGTCATTATCTTTAACTTGGTTTTGCTAATTTTATTAATGCACCTATTCACTCTCTTCAATTGCTCAATTACTACTTTTTCCTTACAACCCATGCATCAAATATATATATATATATATATATATATATATATATATATATATATAAAATAGAAACCATCACTTTTTATGATCGAGATCATGTAATTTTGTACGAGAATTATGTTATATTAATAACTATATATGATTGTCTCACTTCTATATGTTGTATTTTTTAGTAAGAATTAAGTACGTACTCGAGAGTTGATGCATACTTCTAGCTATCACAATGTAATACGCAGTAAGTAACGTGACAAGAGTTTTAATATACATAACTTTAATTTCCCAGTAAACTCTTATCTTCTTGGAGCCAAACATGATACATAAAGTCGATCTTTTTGCCCTAAGACTGCAAGTTAGTCGACGTACTGGTCCCTAGCTAACTGAATCTGACCTTTCCCGTTGCCTTTTCCAGCAGCATGATTAACTTCCTCCTTCTGTTGTTGTTCGTTCTTAATGGGTTTAGCAAACTTCCACCCGAAATTACCAAACAATCCCTCCATGTCCTCCAGGGTTCGACCTTGTGTTTCTGGTAGCATAAAATAAAAGAAGATCCATGACACAGTGGCGATGGACGCATAGAGAAAGAAGGCTCCGCCGATGGTAATCCCTTTGCTTAGTGATAGGAAAGTCATGGAGATGACCCCACTCGTCACCCTATTCACTCCTACTCCAATACTCGCACCCTGCGCTCTTAGCCTCAACGGGAAGACCTCCGAGCTGTACACCCACGTGATGGGTCCCATCCCGATCGAGAAGAACGCCACGTACGACAGCACCATGGCGATGCACAGAGCCACAGCCCACATTAGCTTATGATCCGAGTGTTCTATGATCGTTAGGCCGATTCCGAGTGTCGCGAGGGAGAGAATCATGCCTGCAACGCTGCTAAGGAGCAATGGTCGCCTTCCGATCCTGTCCAGCAAGAACGTGGCAACCAAAATGAACATGGTCTTCGTGAACCCGACTGCTACTGTCGCTAGTAGCTTGTCGTTCGTCGACGTGATACCGGCCTTCTCAAAGATTCTCGGACTGTATAGAACGACCGAGTCGATACCTGATGATTGCTGGAAGAAATGGATACCTACGGCTGCGATTAAGGCGTGGCGAACGGGTGGTGTGGGACGGAGGAGTAGTTCTTTCCACACGTCCTCGCCATGACTCTGTTTGGGCACCTGAACGATGTCGTCCGTACAATTCTCTGGAATGCCGGCTGCTCCTTTGATGTCGGCTAGTCTTATATCAGCCTCCTCCTTGGAGTCCGAGGTTTTGTCGAGGACTCGCTTCGCCTCACCGAGTCGACCCTGCATGACCAACCATCTGGGTGACTCGGGCATGCCCAAAACGACGATTCCGAGTATAACAGCGGGGATAGCACCCACTCCGAGCATCAGCCGCCAGCCCAAGTGAGTTGGGAGCTTAGAAAAAGCGTAGTTCGAGACGTAGCCCAGCAGTATCCCACCGTTGATGAATACCTGTACAAAACACGCGGAGATAATCAACTTCATTTTCTGGGAAAAGACGTTAAGATATAAAATTATAAATTGTTATCTGTAAAGATCCATAGTTCGTCGAATTTTAAAATGAGTTTTTTCTAATTATCATTTCACTCCTTATACATTATTTTTATTTTTATTTATTTTATTTTTATTAAACTATAAACTAGTTAAATTATTCTAATTAAATCTCATTTATATCTAATCTCATATCATTTTATTGTTATAATTTTTTTAAAATTTTAACAAAAAATATTATAAATAATTTAATATTTTCATTATTTAAAATAATAATAATATTAAAAAATAATATTTTATATAATTTTTAACTTTTATTTCAAATGATCTTTATCTCAAAATAATACATAAATGAAATGAGGAGTGAAAATTTTCTTTTAAAATTATTAATTGGGAAGCAAAGGGTGTAATTTATATCTAATTATATGTATTTTCTTGGAGAGCAACGAAGGGGTGTCGTTGAGTTATATAGTTACTGTGCTACACACGAACCTCCGGAAATGAGGTGAGGAAGCCACGAGAGGAGGCTGGAGAGACCTCGGCAGTGTAGACCGGGGCGATCATCAGCGCATAACCGACGCCAATACCGGCTACGAAGCGGCCGACCATGAGAAAGGCGTAGTTGGTGGCGAAGCCCATGAGGATAGCCCCAACGAAGAAAATTACTTCGGCTACCACAATAGTGTAACGGCGGCCTATCCAGTCGGATGTTCTACCGGCTGCGCAGGAGCCGATGAGGCAGTAGAGGTTAAGTATCCCGGCGAGGATCTCAACCTGGACGTCGTTGATTTTCAGATCCTTTTTTATGTAGATCATTGCTCCGCTCATTACTCCAATATCTGAAGCAACATAAAGATCATGATTAGGACGTACAACGTACATGTTGGGAAAACGTAGTAAAATACAGAGAAACCACTTCAAAGGAAACACTTTCCGGAGAAAATCAGACAGAAATCACATGTCCCAGAAGAGCGCTCCCCGTGCTTTTGGATATAGTCGTTTTCATAATTGAAGAAAAATGGAAAATGATTTCTCTAGGAGAACTACTGCTTTGCCAACGGAACCTCATCAACGAAATCAAAAGAGAATAAACTAGCTAATAACCGCCATAACGATACACCATTAATAAACCCACCAAAAATATTTGTAATGAAAAGTCAGTGAATCGAAAAAGCCTATACAAAAAGAATGATACTAAATATATATAGCGCAAAAGGTCAAAGTTTTTACTGACCATAACCCAGTAAGACGGAAGTCATGGAAGCCAAAACCGCGCAAGCAATAGCATACATGTTCCTTTTGGGTTTCTTTGGAGGATCAAAATCCACTATACTTTTCTGGGGCTGGTCGGAAATGTCATTATTTTCAGCTTTCCGGTCAGCCATCTTGGATAGACAGCTAGAGAAAGATGGAACAAGAGGGTTTCTATCGGAGACGATCCGAGTGCTTTGTGGTACTGCCTTTTGCAGATAAACTCAAGTGGCCACGAACCAGCACTGGTTGTCCAGCGGTGAGGTTCGGAGGCCGGTTGCTTAAATAGACAATAATTGCTAGCGTCACTGCCATAGAAAACTTCGTTTGCCTCAAATATCTGATCCATTTCATTTTATCTAATTAAATATTATAATTTTTTCAAAATAAAAATAATATTTATCGCACGTCATCTCAACACTGTAACTCACGGTCCAAATCTCCCGAAACTCTCTTTTCAAGCTTTAGCTTGAAGCTGCTGGAATATGGTATATATTATTTTGTACGAGTACTGTATGTCGTTTAGAAAAATTTGTCCTTACTGAACTTACCCTCAAGTAAACGAACGATAATAAATAAATAAAAATAATCCTTATCCTTTTTAATAATTAATATACGTTAAGAAATTTTATTTTATTTTATTTTAATTCATACTCTGCCTTTTAGAAAAAAAAAAAAAAAAACTTACATCGATATCTAATATATATTTTTTTATTTTTTAAAAAAATACGATAATTTCTTTTTATTAATAACCCTCACTTAAAATAAAGGAATATGATCATTATAACCGTACACATAGAATTACATATAATCCTAAAATCAAAACAGACCAGAGATCAAAATCAAATATAAAATAACTCAATCAATATACAATATACTAAAATAAGCATATAAATCAAAAGCAAAACAACATACACATCGATATCTAATATGCATACCTGAAAAAGATTGATTTTTACGTTTTTGCAATTTTCTGGCCCGTATATACCAACCGATAATGGCCTCCGGTCCGCGTGTCATGCGAAAGTAATACGTTCAAAATATGCAAATGCAAATGTTTCACCGGGAATTAATTAATTAAGTTCCCGGCCAATAAATTAATTAAGCATATTATATAAATGTTGATGCAAGTAATTGACAACATTAGTGAAAAAATATTTTAGCCACAAAAGAAATTATACAAAATTAAATCTATAAATAAATATGATTTGATTTTTTAGTATGTCGGATTGTAAAATTACTTTTAATATAAAATAAATCTAACGAATTACGTGAAATCATGTCAGTTTATAAATTTATATTAATATAATCTTTTTATATTTTTTATATCGACGCAACCCAACAAAATGCATATTCTCGTAAATCAACGGACAGCATGTTACGAGTAGTGAGTACTACTGCTCGGGTATCTCGCATGCACGCACTTTAATATATATAAATGCCATACAGATTAATCAAGAGTAGTTAACGGCCATTAGGCAGTCCAAAGAGGCAGTACTGACCAGATTCATAATGTTCATAATGTATATTATATATAGTATTAGTACATTAAATATATAAGACTGATATAATTAAGATATATAGTTATGTGTTTTTTGTGTTCTAGCAAACTATATAAATATAATATAATAACATATAATATTTATATATAATTAATATTCAAATGTGCCAATTATGAGTCGAATTTTTTACGAGTTGGTAAACATTAGTTGAGTCACATAATTAGCAAGATTAATACAAATATATATCGTTCAATAATTGCATTTAATTTAATGTTTGTGAAGGTCAAATTTGAGTTTAAACAAACTTATAAGTTTGAATTGATTGTCGAGTAGTGCTGAACTTTGATTAAACAGGTCATCAACTTATACGTGTGTGGTTAACGAACATTTCCGTAGATGGGACTCTACATACGTTTATTTAATCATGTCAATCGTCATCTACATGACCCAGCGTGTACAACACGGACACCAAAAAGGTTGGACCACGTGACGCATATGATTAAACAGATCACCAAATATATATAAATTAAAGTTTCCATTTAATTATTTTCCTGTTCTTTAATTTCAAGTCAATCAAGGGAAGGCGGAAAAAAAGAGGATAAGCTAGAGAGCTCATGATTCTAAGTATTTGTCTTATTTGTCGAATTGTGGTTCAGCCGATCGAACTGCGTTCATACATAGATACCCCGCGCGGGTCAACACAGACGGGCTGATCTCCATTTCTGCAGACACACGAGCATCAAGGCCTGGTGCTTTAGCATTGCACGAAAAAGTTCTAGAAGGCATATATGCATGCACTTGGGACATCGGAAAGGTCTAAGATTTATCTACTTAGGGCATCGAAAGGGGACATATAATAGGGCATCAAAATTTATGGGACTTTCAGAAAATTATACAAAAGATATATACGACAACATCATGTAATTAAATGGCCATTTACTTTGGTTAATCGTGAACAAGCTAGATAGTGGCCTCTACGCACGTACGTGACAAGTGTCCACAATTTTGGTTTAGAAAGGAAATTACATTGATCATCTATACCGATCCTAAACTGTAACCTAAACTTGCCAGTTCTACACATCTACCACGAGATCCGTGCTTTAACACTAAAACCAGTACTTAATTCTGTTCCTGCCAGTACTGAACTATGAACATTTCTCTCGTTATCTATTCCCATGATGACACAGACACACACACTCACACACAAATATACACATACATATGACAAGGGGTGGTGTGAAAAAAACAAGAAATTGATCATATCACATAAAACTTTATGTGATTCGACAATGTGCTTACATCTACGAAATTATAAAAATTTTTATAATTTTGAGAAATGTCAAAATATATTTTAAGACGAAATACACTGTCCCGTATAGTCATACTGTTTAAAATAAACATATATATGAAGTTATACAATACAAATCCTAACACAATTACAAGATTATTCACTCGAGTGACCTGTCTATCTAACATGTCGAATGATTGTTGAGTAAACTTTTTGCTTAAAATTTCACTCAGGCGGCCTGTCACATGAATATGAAACAAACTTTCTGTTTGACAATTTTTGAATCAATTTTTTTTTTTCTTTCTTCTTTCAGGAGCAACAGCTAGCCCAAAAGTCGAAACAAACGTGTCCCAAGATCACTTATTGAAAATCTATCAAAAAAATCGTGACGTGTTGAATCGAATTATCAAATCGAACCAACTCCAAAAACCCAATGATGGATTATATATAAAATAGGTGAATATGAATCTACATTAAAAGTTAAAACATGTTTTATATTTAAGGTGCCAGAGAATTATTTTCCGACTGCAAAACAGTCAAAAGTCAATTTCTCGATTAACCCAACAATATCACCAGATCAACACCAAGTACAGGAAACATATGCGCCACCTATACACTAACTTCTTTGACTCATTTAAATTAATTACAATATATATAGCAAAAAAAGACTAACATCGATGCATGCAGCCGACAGCTAAATTAACTGGCTGCATGCATTGCAAAACATTATATATATATATATGTATGTATATGGACGCATTTTTATAATTTCACTCACGATTCCATAATGACTTACAGGACTCCATAATTTAATTTCTATGAGCGATAAAAGTCATATATGCTGATGATCATAAGTCCAAAATATATCATGATCTAAGGAAAATTGGATCCAACATTATCGATCCCCATAATTTCTTTAAGAGTGTTGATCAACCGAATTGTTTGACTCGTGCATACATACTTACATATATGTATATATATAATTTGAGTCTAAAATAATTATAAGACGCCGGAAAGATGGAAGATGGGGCCGGAAATTAAGGATGGTATAGTTTTCTACAAGACATTGAACATTGACTTGTATTCTTGCTGCTCGTGATCGGTCAATAAATTTCATTAATAATATATAATATGTTGTACGTTTGAATATTAAATAACAGTAAACCTGATGAAAAACTGATCATGCACGTCGTCAAAGCTTTACGATAATGACACGAGATTAAGTACTTCAATTAATTGTTAGATGCATTTTAATATATAATAATATCATGTGTACTTTTTTTTTATAATAATAAAATGGAGTTTATAAATTTTATATAATATAAGAGGATCGTTAATTGCAAAGAAAAAGGGTACAGATCAGCTGGATAAGATAAATAATAGTAAATTAAATAATATGTTTCTTATGAATAATCAAGTTATTTGGTTATATATGTATGAGTTATTTTATTGTAGCCTACGTATAAGTAAAGTTGTGTATTAATCTGAGTATTTGATTCTTTTATATTTAAAATTTAAATTAATAATCTTTATAATAAAATTAACTTTTTAATTAATCATATTAAATTGGTACATATATTAATACGTAATTGTATTTATAATTAAATTTTTTTATATATATTAATTAATTAAGTGAAATATTTACAGATCATCGAATATTCGATGAGCACGTTCTCAAACATTTCTCCGTTTTGACGAAAACTAGTCACGGATCGGAGGACGGCAGCCTGCCCTTGGCAGCTAGCTTTGGCATGGCCAGATTAATTAAAGTCTTGTAATTCATTCACCTTATTTTTACACTCTGATCATTGCTCTCCAATTAATTCAAAGCTAGCTCTGAAAATTCGTTTGGTTAAATAGATGAGATGTAATAAGATTAAAATTAAAGTTAAATAAAATATTATTAAAATAATTTTAAAAAAATAAAAATTTTATTATATTTTAATAAAAATTTTAAAAAAATTATAATAATTAAATAAGATAAAATAAAATAATTTATCTAACCAAACGAGTGTTAAAGTCACAACTTGAGTAAAAACATTAACAACGACGTACGAATAATTAGCTGGCTGGCTGGCTGGTCCAAGCTGAATGATTGCAGATTATTGAAACAGTTTTTGTGAGTGATCATGTGGTCTACTCATGCTGTGAAAATATTTTATCTTATTCTATGCATGGGATCGACCCGAATTCCTCATGAGGTTCAAACTTTTAGCGATGGAAGTTGAAGTACTGCTGAGCTTGATCAAGAAATTCATGAGGAGGCCGCATATATTAATTAATATTGTTTACACATAAGATCATCAAAAGTTATATAACTTCAAATATTGGTTTTTGTTGGATCTTCTTTCCAAAGCAAGCAATATTTTCTCCACCCAATTGATGAGGAGTAATTCTGCTCATCCACCACTATATACCTCACCCTCTGATATTTATTTTTTATTTTTTCCTAACACTGTTCTATCCTGCGATTTCAATATTTTCCTATTTTTCATCTGTCGCGTCCACGTCTCTCTCCTCAAAACACACACACTCTCTCTCTCTCTCTCTCCCCTCTTCAAAATACAGGCCAAGCCACCTCTCTCTCTCTCTCTCTCTCTCTCTCTCACTGACGATCAAAAGTGACATTGCCTGTAGATCCGAAGGCAAGAGCGACATGCGCACCGAAGAAAGCAAAGGCCAATGATAGGGAGGTAGAGATAGACAGTACGGGAGGTGGGGCTTCAGCGGTTGAGGCCTGGAGAGTGCCATTGGTGACAATTGGTGTGATTTCTTGGCATTTGAGAGAGAGAGAGAGAGAGAGAGAGAGAGAGAGAGATCGTGAACTTCATTTGTGTTTGAGGAAAAAGTTGATGTATTGATTAGAATAAACTGGTGATATTGACTAGAGAAGGCAGCGACATTGACGTGAATTTCAGCAAGTTAAGAGTATCAGTAGTGGGTCAATAATGTAATTTAGTTAAAGTTTTCACTTTTATAAATTTTAACTAGTCACTTTTTGTAATACCAAATAAGTTCAACAAATCTTTCACTATTATAGTAAAATATTGATTTTGAACTTTTTATTGAATTTTAATTCTAATTCAGTTCAATAAATTCGGTTTCATCACAATACATCACAAGAAAATGAAAATATAAACTGATGGATGAAAAAAAAATTTGTCAAATTCGGTTTCATTATAATACATCACAAGAAAAATATAAACTGATGGATGAAAGAAATTTGACCACCGATTATCAGCAAATTCTGTTTCATCACTACATCACAAGAAATTCCCAAATCCACAGCAACAATATTTCTCGGAGTGGTTCATCAGAATTTTATCAAATCAATACACCAAAATCAAATTCCAGAAATTCAATCAATCATTGAGAATTCTAAAAAAAAATAAAAAAAAATGGAGTTCAAACATCAAAGAAGAAAAATCTCATCCGGTGCTCAGATGGCCTGGGATTTACCGGTCCTCAGATAATCATTCAGTGCTGCAGCTCCAAATCGTCCGGTGCTTGAATCTCGTCCGGTACCAAAACCAGAAGCTCCGTTCGGTGCTGCCCTTCACTAGAAATCGCAGGAAAAAAAATAAAAAAATAGAGGAGACCCAACAATGGAGGCATGGGATTCGGCAGCTTACCGACGGTCCTTTTATTCTCACGGGGTTGCTTCCATCGGTGCTGTAGTTGGGAGACAATGGAGTCTGTCCGGTGCTGCGGTTGCTCTCGTTCGGTGCTGCGATTGCTCTTCGTTTGGTACTGCAGACGCTGGAGCTGGGAGGCAATCCGGGAGTTGGTTCCGGCCACCGAAATCGAAAAATATGGGAGAGAGCTGGGAGGTTTTTCAATTGCTATGGTGGGTTTTGCTCAAGTGAAAGAGATGAAAGGGGAGAGGGCAGAAATTTTTGCCTACGCGGGAGATAACATGCAACGGGGGAGTAATATTTTATTCCAAAAATATTATTTAGCTAGTGTTTTAGGCTCAATAAATTTGGCCAGCCAAATGGTTGATGGCTAAATTTACTATATACTTGTTGAGTCTATTGTAGAGGTTTATTTCACATTTTAGCTATTCTTTGGTTATAATTTAGCTTTGTTGAGCCCATTACCAATGCTCTAATACCCAACAATTAAGGTCAATTTTGCTGAAAATCGATTCCCACATCAGTTATGTGGTGTAGGCAAAATAAATTGGCTGATTAGGTTGGGTTTAGATATTAAAAAATGTTAGAAATATATTGTGAATAGTAATAAAGAAATACGTAAAAATAATAATAAAATATTAAATGATAGTAAAAAATAATAAATAATAATAAAAAGTATGTAAAAATTAATAATAAAATAATAAAAATAATAAAATATGTTAAAAAGTATTGAGGTATTCTCAACGTTCAAACTCACACTTTCTCATGAGACTTCATAGACTAATCATCAATCATCATTAAAAGTTTAGATAATGAATTAAGATGAAATGAAAATTAAAATATAAATAAAATATTATTAAAATATTATTTTTATTTTAAAATTTTAAAAAATAAATTATTTATTATATTTTATATAAAAATTTAAAAAAATTATAACGATCAAATAACATGATTACATCAATGAGTCGAGAACTTGCGAGGCTGATGTATGCTTACATCTTAATATAATGGGATTGATGACAATTATTGATCTGTCTCAATATGAATGGTCTTGCTCTTTAATTAATTTATAAAAGAAAATTAGAAAATGGTTTTCTTCGAGGTTTACTTTTTAATTTTTATTTTTAAAAAGGAAAAAAAAAAAAGTTCTCCTCCACATAAATGATTAAATAACAATAAATAGAACAAAATATTTGACAGTTTTACGTCGGAGCAGACATAGCCGGTGTGGCGGTACACGTGAAGTCGAAAAAAACCAGCCATGTGTACTGCGTAAGGGGTCCACGTGCTTTGTCTTAAGACTCTTAAGTCCAACTCACGTGGCTCTGAAATTTTTTCCCGTTGCCATCGTTGTCTCTGACTATTTTGTCACCCTCTTCCAAGTTAGTAGATAACACAAACAAGCTTTTAGTTCTCCGTCTGGATTTTTTTTTTTTTGGGCATTGCCCAAAAGTTTGAACCTTTTTTCATAGTCCCTCTTTGGACAGGTGCATCTTATAAAGCCACTTTATCGGAGACCACTTAGAAGGAGACATACCAGCTGAGTATATAAAACACCACTAAACTTGGCCACACCGAAACATCTTTCCAGAATACCTAGACCGGAACTTCTGCTTTCCTCTTCCCCTTTTCATAAACCCAGCGGCCAAACTCAGACAGTGAACTCAAATTCATTTAAGTTTCTTGCAATCCTCCAAGATCAAGACATTAAAAGCATCAAATTCTCTTTTGCTTGTTGGAAGGCTAAAAATATTAGTCCATGAAAGATCTAATTCTTGCAATTTGGAATTACAATTAAGTGTCAAAGAAATCCAATTTTGATATGACAGAATTTTTAAGATTGAAAACTTCCAATGCTAGAAAAACTATTGAGGAAGATGGAGTAAGATTTGAACAATCATAGGCATAAAGTTCCCTTAGGTGCTTCAACTGAAACATGTTGTTTTGTAAATGCATAAGAACTTTACAACCTCCTAAATTCAAAATGCGAAGCCCACTGAGGTTCCCAACAGATGGAGGCACTTCTTTTATGTTAGTGTCATTTAGATAATTCATGTAATCTTTCCATTTCACATTCAATTTTGGGAAAGTTTTATGGGGCTAGGGTTGCTGCTGCGATTTTTGTGAGCTCTGGAATCCATCACCGTCGCATATTACTGCCGCAAGTGGTCTTTATTAACGCCGGAAAGTTTTTCCCTTGATCTCTCTCTCTCTGATCTCACTTCGTCGATGACAAACCAACAGCGAGGCTCCAGAAAAGCTTTGGTTATCCTCCACCGCCACAGACCCAATTTCATCATAGAGAGAGGATGAGAGGGAGCGAGTGGACATTGAGGGAGTGAGAAAATGAAGGGGGGAGAGAGAGAGACAGGGGGAAGAAAGCTTATTCCTCTGGTACGCTGAGAGACAGAGAGAGAGAGAGAGAGAAGAGAGAGAGAGAGAGGAGGGTGGGGAGTCTCGACAGATGACCCTTCAATTTGATGTTCCTCTACAGCGCATCCCACTCGGCAGAACATGTATTCCCTATGTGGCTTCTATCCATTAGTTGCCTATGTTCTACACACAACGGATTTACCGGTTCGAAGTTATCCTCTTTTTCATAAGTAGAGTCCCAAGAGTTTGAACTTTGAAGTTTGAAGTCAAGAAAGCCTGTGGTCAGGAAAAGATTTTGGAGGCGGCTTCCAGTCATTCATAATGGAAGCATGCAAAGCTGTCCTTTTTAAAAAAAAAAATATATATATATAAAACATTATTAAATTATATTTTTTAATATTATTTTTATTTAAAAATTAAAAAAATAAATTATTTATTATATTTTATATAAAAATTTAAAAAATTATAATAATTATATAATATCCAACCCTAACTGTTGTTGGAGTTTTGATCAATCTGTTTCATATATTTAATAAGACATTCAATAATTTTGTCATTGAATATTAATTAAATTCTATTTTTCTTAGTGTTCAAAAACAAAACCAAATTCATTGAACAAGAAATATTTTATATTTTTTTCTTGTCAATTAAGGACCATCGGATAATTTATATATTGTTTTAATGTATTAAAAATTAATTTGATTATCTTTGTTTTAGAGGTCACAAGTCAACAGTACTATACTCATAGGTATAATTATTATACCAATCAACGTCGAATAATAATTATTATTGTGTAATTATAACAATGATCATAAGAAGAGTCTGGTGCGTTTTGGCCAAAAGTAAACACCCGTGCTTGGACATAATGTTTTCTATGTATATTATTATTTTTCACATATTGTTTTCTCTGATATTTGAAATTACAGCACATGTATGGGACATGATGTCAGCAGTCATTTTCTCAATTTTTTTCTATTCATTAATATATTAATAGAGTAGGGATGAAAACCGATTCCTTTAGCGCGATTTTTGGATAGAACAGCCGCCGACTGATGAGAGGGAAAACGGTAAACGGATCGACTGTAACCGGTCGACGGGGAGGAGGACAACCGGCCATATCGACTCTGGTGGTTCTCAGGCGGTTTATGGTCGATTCTCGATTCCCCTCCTGCGGTGTCGTTCGCTTGAGAGAGTAGAGAGAGAGAGTTGCAGAGAAGAGAGAGAGAGAGGGTTACTAAAATGCAGAAATGGGGAAAAAGGCGAAGACGACGACTGTGTAATTTCTAAATGGCACTGTTTGGTTTAATACCAGACGACGTCGTTCTAATTTTTTTCTCACTTTATAGACAAAACGACGCCGTTTGGTTTAATAACAAATGTCGTCGTTTAATCTGTGTGAGAGATAAAAACTTAGAGTAAAACGACGTCGTTCCACTTAAACTTAAGTGGGATGACGTCGTTTCATATTGAGAAAATTAAGAAAAAAAATATTATTACATAGGCTGGTTCAGCGGTTTGAGCCGACCTCAAACCGCGACCGAACCGACGATAGGCAGTTTTGCTAAATCGTTGCCGGCCGCCGACCAGTTCCTTAGCAGTTTCGACTGGTTCCAACGGCTGGTCTGAGTCAGTCACGGGCAGTTTCACGGTTGCTTGTACACCCCTATAATAGAGTGCCGTTAGAAGCTAATTAAGCAGCTTGGACTCTCTCTACTCACTACTTAGGGGGACCATGCACATATGCATTGAGATCGAATACCAAGAAGACACAAGATCATGTGACCAAAGATTTTTGACTCCACACAATTAATGTTATTTATTTATTTAAATGTCCTGACATGCAATTAATGTTGTAGCTAGTACTGACCTTGACCTCCAGCTTTGCATTTTTTCGTACCTTAAAAGTTTTTATAACCATATGAATTAGGAGATTCGTCGATCGTGTCCGTCTATGCCCTGTTGGCTGTTAGCTGGTTGCATGCATGTGTGGCTCAACTTGGCTGATCTGCATGGATCTATGGATCGGACAGTCGTGTTTGGTTGAGCAATGTTCCATGTCTTTGAGTTTAGTACTTAATTACATACTAGCTAAGGCAAGATTAACAGTTTCTTAGTTTAAGTTTTTCACTTAAAACTTTTTGTTATGAATTTTATCAATATATATATAATGAATCTAGCTAGCTAACGTAAATCATCCTCATCATCATCATGAGTGTTCTGCCTGGTCCAACTTCACAAAATAGGTATCCACTTGCTTCACCTTGTGGTACAGAGCATTGCCAGCCAGCCAGCCTTTTTATCTTCTCCCTTTGTACGTAATACTTTAATTTTATTTATGGCTCTTATTTATGATAGATGAATACCGTAATTACATCATGACACTTGAGATTTATAAATATTCAATAAAACTTTTCAATGCATAAAAACCAGTAAAAAACAACCTAAACATTAACTAAATAAATAAATCAATAAACTAAACATGCCTAGTGAAAAACCAAAAAGAGCCAAACCACTCTTAACCATAACAAATAGAAGCCAAGCCTAGTTTATCCAATCTATACAAACCTCTGACCTCCCGTGTCAACTGGCCCACTTCTTAATACAACTTATTCTTCCCCACAGCACCTCTTCTTGCTAAAAAACCAAACACCTTATTCCCTCTAAAACAATGATTAATAGAGAAACCAAAATCATCGAGTAAAAACATCAACTTATCCCAAAAATCCTGAAAATATCACACTGTACAAACTTTAGTCAAAATCTAAGAACCCACCACCATCGAATCACATTCAATGTCAATGTTCAAATAACCCAACTGCTTGCACCACATCACTCCTTCTAACACTGCCCTTAACTCGGCTTCATTATTGGAGCAATGCCCAAAATTTTTTGAGAAAGCAAATATTAGCTTCCCGGAATTGACTCGAAGCACCCCACCACCTCCGCTAGGACCTGGATTCCCTAAGTTACTTCCATCTAAATTCAACTTGAACCAACTTGGATTTGGCATGGACCACCTCACCACCTATAGCATTCTACATCACGGCACCACCAAGGGACATCTAGATGGGCCAAAATGAGTTTATTAACTGCTAATAACCTGCCAACTTTGTTCACATTTCCAGCTAACGCTCTTATCCAATATTTGATGGAGTTCCACACGACATTAAGATTCTCCAATTTATCTTCCATTTGAGCTATGCACTGACAACTCCATACAACAATTGAAGGGATTAAACCCATAACAATTCCGAGTTGAGACTGTCTGAATGCTCGAGTAAACCATGCTTGAACTCTCGCATGCCAATTCAACAGATGGACGAACAGGATACTATGCTCCTACGACGCTGTTGAACTCAAAGTTTCAAGTTTCATGCGATTATAAATCTACACATAGATTTTGATGATAACAAATGAATTCAAAGAATAAAGGAGTTTCAAGCTTAAGTTGTCCACACAATGGAGTCAAGCACATCAAAGAACCAAGCATGAGTAAGAAGGAAATAAGTTCACATTAAAGTCATAGAGTAATGTTGTAAATCTCTTAAAATTCGAAATTAGGATTAATACTCAAAATTAATATTTTATCATAAAGCATTAAAATACATTTTTCATATGTGCATGAATATTTTTGAAAATTAAATTTGAAAATTTTGAAAGATGATTGATTGTCATCTTTTACATGTGCATACCTTGATTAAAGGGTTGAACTTTGAAAATATTAAAGATGATTGATTGTCATCTTTCACATGTGCATGTTTTATTTGAATATTTTCAAAAGTGATTGATGCTTTTTTAGACTTATACAAAAGGTAGATGATTTTGTTTGAAAAATTTGAAAAGTAAAGTGTGCTCCTTTTGTCATATACAAAAAGTAAAAGATTAGGTTTGAATTTTTTGAAAAAGAAAGTGTGCTCCTTTTGTCATATGCAAAAGGTAAAAGATTAGGTTTGAATTTTTTGAAAAGGAAAGTGTGCTCCTTTTGTCATATGCCAAAAGTAAAATATTAGGTTTGATTTTTTTGAAAAAGTGAATGATGTTGTCTTTGACAATTGAAAAAGAAGAACCTTTTATTTGAATTTTTTGAAAAAGTGAATGATGTTGTTTTTGACATGTGAATCTTTTTTAATTTGAATATGAAGTCTCATATGCCTATAAATAGATCATTTGAGAGCTTCACATTTACAACACCAAGAGCATACAACATTCATTCAAAGCTTTCATTCTTTCTTCTCTAAGCATTGAACCTTAATCCTTGTTCATTTTGAGATATATAATTTACGTTGTATTGTTCTTATTTCACTCATTGAGGAGTGTTTTCTGATAACCTACCCACTATCAGCTCTTGTATCAGAAAAAGGGTGTGTATAACCCTAGCTTGTGCGTGTAGAAAGTATTCTACACGGGAAATAGTTGAATCACCACATGTAAGGTGATTACAAGTGTAGAGGGTGTTCTACACGGATCCTTTGTAGCGGTGTTGTTCAAAGGTATAATAGGTTTCTATCTCCACCTGAAGGAGGTTGAATAGTGAATTTGGGAATCCTCAACGGGTAGCTTGAGGCGAGGACGTAAGCAGTGGGGCCGAACCTCGTTAACATACTGAGTTTGCTTCTCTCTTACCGTTACTCTTTATATTTATTGTTATTTCATATTTTGTTTATATTTTATATTATATATTTGATTTATAATTGTTATTTTTTTAATACAACTCAATTCACCCTCTCTATTGTGTTAGTCATCTGAACAACAGACGCTTTCTGCCACACCCCTTGAGCAAATTCTCCCCTGTTTAAAACATGTTCCAAGTCCTCCTCATGCTTCACTTCACAACAATTGCAGCAAGATAACATCGGTATACCTAATTTATTGACCTACGCATCCAAATAAACAATTAAAAGCTGCTCTCCACATACAAATAGTTAACTTAGACTGAAGCCATTTGTTCCATATCCATTTGTTACCATCTTCATCACCATATATATGTATGTATATATACACATACACAATTGTATCATCATTGTCATCATCCAGGATGGACAGCTGTCACAAGCCTAAAGAGGAATTATAGCACCTTCATAGAAATTTCTTTTCACTCTAGAATTACCAAAATACCATCCTCAGTGGGGTAGCCATTTGCTTCCAAACAGAGCCAACTCAGAGCACTAGTAGTGGGCTAGTTAAAGTTAAATTTTAGCTAAATAATAAATAAAGTGTCAAATAAAGTATAGTAGTGGGCTTAATAAATGAATGTTGACTTCAGATCATATGGCTAGACAAATTTGTTGAGATGGAGGGGCTGACCAAATATTATTTTTAGACTAAAAAATGATCTTCCCGAACACCAACACCAGGATTCGGTTTGATTTTCTTTACCACTTCTTTGTTTGGTTTCTGGGTAAGATATCGGTGCTATTTTTTTTTTTTAAGCGGATTGCAATTTTTTTTCTTTATGTGGGCTGTGATTTTTTTTTCTTGATTCAGTGCGATTTTGTTTGCAATTTGTTTATTGGTATTTTTCCTATCGGACTATTAACCCTTGCAGACATTATATGATTTTGCCCCTTTCTAATTTGATGTAACCACTGCAGAGTGATTGTAGTCATTAAAATAATGAAAAGTTAAAAAATCCATATTTTACTAGAATAATGAAAAATTTGTTCAGTCTATTATTTGGTATAGTAAAAAGTGACTAGCTAAAATTTATAAAAGTGAATTTTCTAGCTAAATTTTATCTAAAATTTATTGAGACCACTACTAATACTCTCAATGATACATTTCCGGTTCAGCCCAAGATCGGTCCGAAAATTAATTCAGACCCGTTGTTGAAATGTTATAGCCCAAATTTTCTGGACCTGCCCAAATAATTATAAGTCCGGTCCATGACTAAGTGTGATTGTTGTCTGAGAGTTGGAACACCAGTCTCCTATGGCTGGTCTCGGAGAAACGAAAATGGAGAGCAGTGTTCAGAGGCGAGTGGGGGCTATTTCTCGTCACCTCCTACTGACACGGCCTAATACCGTTCTTTCTCCGGTAAGATGACTTCGTTCGCACTTTTCCTTTTCCTCTTTTCCTAGTAATCTACTATATATTGCACGATATTGAGACTTCTTTTTGGGTTGTAAGATTTTACTAAAGGGTGGGCAGCCGATAAATGGTGAGGCTGAACCTGTGATCATAGGAGGTATGGTGTTGGACATTCATGCCACACCTTCGATGCCTGCAAATCCCAGAACAACCACTCCTGGAAAGGTATTATTTTTTATTGTAATTTCGGTTTTTTCCCTTATTCGTGGCTCAAAAGTATTTCAATTATGTCAATTTCTTATGGACAAGAGCCCATTTGAGTAGAGTTATTTATTATATTTTTTTAGTAATTTAATAATTTTCAAATGTCTGTTAGTAACCATTTATTATAAACGGATTTACAAGTTATTATTATTATTATTTATAGCTTTCTATTAGATATTATTAATTGACGTAGAGTTGGTTTCACTGGAAATACAAATACAGGTGTGGATTCATTTATAGCTAATGGTAACATGTGCATCAAACTGTTAAAATGATAGGAAAAGAAGTTCCTTTCTATATTTTTACACATCCACAAATGTATGTATTATCCGGAAACTTAACCTTAGCGAGTCTGCTATTTAGGTTCGTTATGTACTTGGAGGTGTAGCAAGGAATGTTGCTGAATGCATGTCCAAGCTTGGAACAAAGCCTTATATGATTAGTGCTGTGGGTCTTGATATGGCAGGTGAGCTTTGTGTTACTCTCTTTTTGTAATATGTAATGCTGAAGACAATTTTGTTCTGAAGATGTAAATGGAGCTTACACTTACATACTTGCATACGTAGGAATCCAATACGGTTATCTGAGAGTTTTGTAATATTTTTATATCAAACATTGTATTTTCTTGGAAGGATGGCATAATTAATCAGTCGGCTCCATTTCTTTCCCCCAGCATTCAGGCACGGATGTTATGCAGCATGTATTAAATTCAGAAATATCCATCCTTGTGCATTAAAATACCTAATCACTGTACTGTTTATCTCTACATTTTAGCAGACTTGATTTTCAAATGGATCAGAAGTTGTTTAGCAGTTTCTATCCTCTTTCAATTTGACAAACAGCCAGTATAGCTTCCATTGAATCTGACAGATTTCACTTCTCTTACCAGGAAATTTGTTAATTCAACACTGGAAATCTGCTGGGCTGTCTACAGAAGGTTTTCCCTTTCATGTTTACAACCTTTAGTTGTCATCTGTGGAGACCATTTCTTTTCCAAATTGCATAAATCTTGATCTATATTTAAATTTCAATGTACTCAAACTCAATAACCAGGTGCCTTTACTCCTACGTTGACTAACAGTTTTGTTTGAAGTTGGGATGGATAAGCCTCTAGCACAAAAGGCTTTTTCTGTCACTAAAACAAGCCAGTCTCAATCATATCTTTCTTAAGTCCCAATTCAAAGGCTGACTGTTGGTACTTACCATACTATTTCCCTGAAATTTTTCCCCATATTGGATTTGTTGGTGTGGCTGCTATGATGAGTAGCGTAGTGCCAATGCTTGTGTTGGCTATGGTAAAATATTGAGAATGGATTGGGAAGTTTAGAGTGACAAGAATACTTAGAAAAGATAATGTAGATTGTAGAAAACAAATTTGTAGAAATGAATTGAAGATACAGAAACTCAAGAAGGGCAGGAAAAGTGTGACTGGGTTGTGTTTCTGAAATTCTAGATGTTTATTTATGAGCTTAGGCACAAATAGGAAATTTATTATAATGCATATATAATTTACTAGTGTTATGTTTGGTAGAAGCTGCAGGATGTGAAAAGAAAACATTTATTTTTAGAAGAATTAGTTCAGTGCTAGCCACAAGTAACATCGCAAGTTTTGTTTCCTTCTTGTCTTGATGGAAATATTGATAAAAAAATTAATGAATAAGGTTGGATGTAATTTCTAGGGGCCATCAAATTGGGGGAATTTCTCCTTGAATTACCAAATGTGCACTTGCAGAAAACTCTTTGCTGAGCCTGTGCACGCCTGGGATTAATCAAGACTTTGTTCCCAACACCTGGTGCCAATAAATAAATATTGAAACATTATCAGTACCAAGCATCGTACTGCTCTATTCTGACATAATATTATTTGGAGTAGGGATTCGGAAGCAACAAGATGTAGTGACTCCAGTTGTTTGCAACATACTTGATTTAAATGGAGAGTTGGCAGCTGGTGTTGCGAGTGTGGAAGCTGTTGTGAGTTGATTTTTGATGGATTTAGTTATTCTGCTAATCTTCCAACTTATATAATTTTAAGAACAGTACCTTCAGGACATGATACTTTTTTATTCTAACCATAATTCAGGAAGAGTTTCTTACACCTGAGTGGATTCAACAATTCAAGGACAATATATGCACTGCTCCAATATTGATGGTTGATGCAAACCTGAGTCCTCTTGCTTTAGAAGCTTCTTGCCAAAGTACCTATAAACTCTCTCCATGACATTTATTATTTGGAATTGTAGGATCATCAACTCTGCTGATTTTACTCATTCTCATCTATCTCTTATCTGTATCTGGGTATTCCTCAGTTGCAGCTGAATCTAGCATTCCAGTGTGGTTTGAGCCTGTATCAGTTTCAAAATCCAGAAGAATTGCTTCAGTTGCCATGTATGTGAGTGCTATGCCACCTGATGAGTATAAGTTTTCAATAATTCATCTTGGTTTGCTTGGGGATTTTTGAGAAAGTGGTATTTTTCTATATGTTCTGAGTTCTGCTCTGTCATCTCATTCTATATTTAGGACTTAGTTTTAGCAAAAACTTAGCATACGGTTTTATTTTTGTAGCACATGCTATGCTTGATCCTACACTTTGTTCACTTATTTTGCAGTCTCCTGCTAATATGGAGGTTTATGCAGGTAAGTATTGCTTCACCTAATGAAGATGAACTTATTGCCATGGCAAATGCTTTGTCCTGTGCAAATGTGTTTCCTCCAATTGAAAGGGGGAATAAATATTCGGCAGAGTCACTGTTCCAGAAGCTGAAACCAGCGATCTGGCTTTTGCTAGAAAAGGGTATCAGAATGGTTGTTTTAACCCTTGGTTCAGATGGAGTGTTCTTATGCTCTAGAGGAGGTTCAAGCTTCAAGAGAGCCAATTTGGAAAGAATCAAGGCATTTGATGCTTCTGGACAGCTCTATAAGGTTGTGACATCAAGCTGTCCACCACATTGGCATGGTGCTACAGCTTTGGAAAGGGATTCTCATCTTTTTGCGGTGCATTTCCCAGCCCTTCCCGCATCAATTGTGAGGCTCACAGGGGCGGGTGATTGCTTGGTTGGGGGGACACTTGCTTCAATTTGTGCAGGTTTAAATATTATGCAGAGCGTCGCAGTTGGAATTGCAGCAGCCAAAGCTGCAGTCGAGGCAGAAGCCAATGTGCCGGGTGCATTTAGTTTGGCCACAATTGCAGGTATGTGATCATATATCGCATTTACAAGCTATTTGTAGAGATATACATTTCACAATCCCATCATGAGATATTTGGACAATGCAAAGACAGAAATGATTCCAGATTTTTCTCTATAGCATTTTGAGACACTGACACCAGTCCGTTAACAAAATAGATGACAGAACACACCTGACATTGCAAACGCATGGAGACATCAACCATAAGTAAATAAACATAAAAGACACAACCAGAAACAAAGCTTAAAGCTGTAACTGAGGTGAATTTCCTGTGCGTGCAGATGGTGCCAGGACAGTGTACTCTGCTGCCAAAGTTTTGTTCAATCAACCGATGTAGTCAAGCGCCAAAGGATGTTCTCTGTCTCTGAAATTGCATTCTTGTAGTTTGGTACCCTTTCTTGGATTAACAAGACAACGGAATCAAGATGGACTGATGCATCCTGAGACAGATCTCTTTTACATATAAAATCAAGATCTTTGTATATTGACACAATTAATCGTTGATCACTTATCCGGGAAAAAAAACACTACCATGATGATAATAATACTAATAATAATAAAATTCATTGTTGGCTTTGCAAAATTTCAATGAGTGACTGACAAGAGTTTAATAAATAATACAATACAGCAGAGAAAAATAGCCAACTAGGTCTTTTCTTAACGTTATTGAAGACGACTTTGATTCATTACTTGGTAGTTTGATCATTGATGTGATATGGCATTGCATTCCTTTATTTATACAAATCATAATTTTATAATTTTAGTGGAGTGCATAAATAGCATGCAAAATAGATTATATGTAGCAGAATTCATAAATTTCAAGTTTTTTTTTTTTAATTAAATGGACAAATTTCGAATTCACATTTTAAAAAAAAAAAAACTATTTTTTTCAATAGGAGAAAGTGGGTTTGTAGAAGATTGAATTTAATATTATTCAAAAAATAAAAATAAAAGAAAGTATAAATAACTAAATAAGTATCTGATTCTTTCAACCGAGGTCATTCATAAACACTGCCGGCAAAAAGAGTAGCCCCACGCTGCCGTGGCTGCGTGAATGACTGAATGAGGTCCCTAAATCATGGCCTTATATATCACGTCCAAGCAATTAAAGCTGGTTCTATTCCAACCGTTTTCACCTCCAATCAACTCATTCACTTATACTCCAAACACGGCCTTATGCGCGAAGCTCGCAGATTGTTCGATGAAATGCCCGAGAAAAACGCTTTCTCTTGGAATGCAATAATCTCGGCTTATATAAAATCCCAAAACTTGGCACAAGCTCGAGTGTTATTTAATGCCGCTTCCCATAGAGATTTGGTTACATATAACTCAATGCTGTCAGGATATGTAAGCGCCGATGGGTATGAAACCCATGCGCTTAAATTGTTCATTGACATGCAGTCGGGATGTGAGGGGATCAGAATTGATGAGTTCACTCTCACAACAATGCTTAACTTGATCGCCAAGCTAAGTGTCGTATCATTTGGGAGGCAGTTGCATTCCTATATGGTGAAAAGCGCTAATGATTTAAGCAGGTTTGCTGTTAGCTCTCTTATAGATATGTATTCTAAATGTGGCTGTTTTGAAGGAGCATGGTGGGTGTTTGGCGGATTTGATCATGGGGTGGTTGACTTGGTTTCGAAGAATGCAATGGTGGCGGCTTGCTGTAGGGAAGGCAAATTGGAATTGGCTTCGGATATTTTTTGGACAGAATCCGAGTTAAATGACACGGTGTCTTGGAACACATTAATTTCAGGTTATGCTCAAATTGGTTATGGGGAGGAGACACTGAGATTGTTCGTTCTTATGGAAAAGAGTGGCTTTAGATGGAATGAATATACGTTTGCGAGCGTTTTGAGTGCTTGCTCTGGTCTGAAAAGTTTGAAGCTTGGAAGGGAAGTCCATGCTTGGGTTCTGAAAAACGGGTTGTGTTTGAATCCATTTATAAGCAGTGGCATTGTTGATGTCTACTGCAAGTGTGGGAATATAAAGTATGCAGAGTCAGTTCATTCGGCAATTGAGAGTCAAAACCCATTTGCAATCACCTCGATGATTGTGGGGTATGCATCTCAAGGCAATATGGTGGAAGCCCGAAGGCTTTTTGATTCATTGCCAGAGAAGAATAATGTTGTCTGGACTGCTTTATTTTCAGGTTACATCAGATCACAGCAATGTGAAGCTGTGTTTGAACTTTTGCGTGAGTTTCAATCTAAAGAAGAAACTGTCCCTGATGCTTTGATCCTCGTCAGTTTGCTCAGCGCTTGTGCAATACAAGCTGACCTTGGTCCTGGAAAGCAGATTCATGCTTACTTACTCAGAGCGGGGATTGAAATGGATGAGAAGCTGGTCACTGCTTTGGTTGATATGTACTCAAAATGTGGTAGCGTCACATTTGCAGAAAGGATTGTCCAAAGAGTTACTGACAGAGATTCAGTGCTTTACAATGTAATGATATCCAGTTATGCTCACCATGGACATGAAACTGAAGCTATCCAGCTTTTTAAGGAAATGGTGGAGAGAAGTGTCAGACCGGATGCAGTCACCTTTCTCGCCCTTCTGTCAGCCTGTCGGCACTGTGGATGGGTAGAACAGGGTGAGCAATTTTTCCATTCCATGAGAACAGAATATAACATACTGCCTGAGATTGAGCACTATGCATGTATGATTGATCTATATGGGAGGGCTAATCAACTGGAAAAGGCAGTGGCTTTAATGAAAATGATTCCAATAGATCTGGATGCTGTAATCTGGGGGGCCTTTTTGAATGCTTGTAGGACAAATGGGAATACAGCATTTGCAAGAGAGGCAGAGGAGAAACTATTTGAAAGTGAAGGAGTCGATGGGGCTCGGTATGTTCAATTGGCCAATGTCTATGCTGCAGAGGGCAATTGGGATGAGATGGGAAGAATAAGGAAGAAGATGAGAGGGAAGGAGGTCAAGAAACTTGCCGGTTGCAGCTGGGTATATGTGCAAAACAGAGTTCATACATTCACTTCTAGTGATATATCTCATTGTAAAACAGATGAGATATATAGAACCTTAGCCTGCTTGACTGAAGAACTAACTACATGAGATAGCCGGGTCATCGTATTAAATTTGAGGTCATCTTTGATTGGCAGCATGACAACACGATTGATTTCTGTTGCCTTGTGGATGTAGAAATTCATGGGTTTTGGCACAACCGGATGAAGGGACCCCCATTAATCTTTAACAAGTTCTCTCTTCATCCTACTGGCCCCATATAGTAAGTTTCCCTTCCGTTCAAATATCAGTTCTTAGAAATTTGTAAAAACGTGCTTTCTCACTTCTCAGTCTTAACAAATCATAAATCGGTTATTAGTGCCATCTTATATTATAATCGAAACAAAAATACTTTTTCTTTCCTGTGAGTGAATGCTATAGATAAAAAAACAGCATGCTGATGCTGTATTCTGTACTATTTTTCGAGCGTTAACAAACTTTCTGGTAGAGATTACGTTGGCTTCGCTCGAAAGGCATCCTCGCGGCAAAGACGTCCTGATACAACTGGGGCGTGGCTAGGGCAAGCAAAGATGCGGGGAAAACGACCTTGTCGTCTGTGTTGCATTTGGACATGATGCAAGCCACGACGACTCCGAACGACAGGTCTCCATTATTCTACTCTATTAAAAAAAAAAATATATATATATATATATAGGCTACAGACTACTCTCCTCGTTAAATAAGCGTTGCAAACGAATTAAAGGATATTTAAGACCTTCTGAGCTTTGAATCCGTCCAAGTCTTCGTCAATGTATCTTTTTCTCAATCCTTCATTAAGCAACCACTCTCTGAACTTTAAAACCAGCCCATTCGGGCATCCTTCAATCTCTCCGGCTCTGAACCTCACCCAAGTGACCAAAAGCCGTTGAACCGAACATACCCACATCTCCCTCTGTCTCTCTCTGAGCGTCCACAGTCGCAACTCCAAAAGTGCCTTCTAATTAACCCCTTGTCACTACTTCTAATAACCATTTGAAGCGCCCCTCCCCCCCTCCCCTCCAATGACTGGCCGCAGAGATGTGCTCTTGATGCGAAACACGGCTCAGTTGCTCCCCAAATCGAGAGTCGCAATCGGCGTGGCCATCGCGGTGGGAGTCCTGTTGGGGTGCGTCTTCGCCTTCCTGTTCCCTCACGGCCTCTTCCTCCCAACCCCTCTTCTCACTCACAGCATTTCCAAATCTGATAATGCCCAGGTTCCTATTTCCATGCCTGTATTTTTTGGAAGAAAAATGTTCCTTATTTATTTTGATTTTCTAAATTTTGGGATGATGAATTGTTATTGGTGTTTTATAGTGTATAAGTGTGTAATTTGGTGGTTAGATTTGTGGGTCTAATCTGGGATTTTACACTGTTTATGTACTGTTCATGTCACATTTTTGCTGTTTATTTAAGGAGATGTTTTTAAAATTTAAAGATGAAATATAGTGTGTTTGAATAGAAAAAATTAGTGTACAGTACAGATAAGATGTTTGGCCATCCAAAACGGGCAAGTCGTCGCCTGAGAGTTTCTGAGGTTTTTGACTTTGAATTGGCCACGGGTTTTCCATCAAATGGTTAGCAAATCGGTTGAAAAGTTCTAGTTGCTAGTAATCTGTGTGCTACACCTCACCAAAAAATACATATAAAAATATATCCATATATGCAGGATTTCCCTCATCCCAATTTATATGTACAATTAACATGTATCGTAGAACACGCCAAAGGATAAAAGCAAGACATTTAAATTCGGATAGAGGTAGTAATTATTGAAGTCTACAATTCTGTTGCTTTTAAATATTTTTGAATATAATTAGAATGTAGTTTCTCAGTCCCAAAAGCAACAATGAGAGAGCTGACAATGCGAACCTCTGTGCTTATTTAGTTTGCAACCACCCCCATTCGTGGTTTGACTTGAACTGGATAATATTGTTGTGGTTCATGGGTCTTTGTAACTTGTTTCAAATATTGAAATTTTCATTATGTGATAGATTAACTGATAACTTATTGATGGAGATCATATGACTGATATGTAACGCTTTCCCTTCCCATTAGTTTATTTCAAACATGTTAATATGTGATATTTAGCTGTGCATCTCTTGCACTTTTTATATTATTTTCATCTTGTGGTCATGAGTATAGTGTATATGGAGTTCACGTGGAGCTGAACGGATGAATGCGTAGATTCTTAGGTGCAGATTTCCAGTCTTTGTAAATGATGCTCACTTTTTTATACTTTTGTTGACTAGGTTGCTTCAGCCTCATGTGAATCATCTGAACGGATGAACATGTTGAAATCAGAGTTTGTGGCAGCATCAGAGAAAAATGCCGAGTTGAAAAAACAAATTAGGGAGCTTACAGAAAGACTTAAATTGGCTGAACAAAGGAAAGATCAGGCGCAGAAGCAGGTTCTTGTGCTGGGTAAACAGCATAAAGCTGGACGTTTTGGTACTGTCAAGGGTTTAAGAACCAACCCTACCATCATCCCTGATGAATCCGTGAATCCAAGACTGGGAAAGATATTAGAGAAAGTTGCTGTTCAGAGAGAGCTCATAGTTGCTCTTGCAAATTCAAATGTGAAGGACATGTTGGAGGTCTGGTTTACTAATATTAAGCAGGTGGGGATACCCAATTATCTAGTTGTTGCTCTGGACGAGGAGATTGCCAGGTTCTGCAAGTCAAAGGATGTTCCAGTGTATAAAAGAGACCCGGATCAAGGTATTGATTCAGTTGCGAGGACTGGAGGAAACCATGCTGTTTCAGGGTTGAAATTTCGTGTTCTGAGGGAGTTTTTGCAACTGGGTTATAGTGTTCTTCTGTCAGATGTTGATATTGTATATTTGCAGAATCCTTTTCATTATATATCTCGGGATTCTGATGTGGAGTCCATGACTGATGGTCACAATAACATGACAGCTTATGGGTATAATGATGTCTTTGATGAACCTGCAATGGGTTGGGCTCGATATGCCCATACAATGCGGATATGGGTGTATAACTCTGGTTTCTTCTATATTAGACCAACAATCCCTTCTATCGAGCTTCTGGATCGAGTAGCCAGTCGGCTTTCTAGGGAGCCAAACTCTTGGGACCAGGCAGTTTTCAATGAGGAGCTCTTTTTCCCATCACATCCAGGGTATGACGGGCTTCATGCTGCCAGGAGAACTTTGGATTTCTATCTTTTTATGAACAGCAAAGTTCTCTTCAAGACTGTCAGGAAGGATGCTAAATTGAGCAAGTTCAAACCAGTAATTGTTCATGTGAATTACCACCCTGATAAGCTTCCACGGATGAAAGCAATAGTGGAATTTTATGTTAAAGGGAAGAAGGATGCCCTGGAAGCCTTCCCCGATGGTTCAGATTGGTAAAATTTATATGCTCTGAGAAATACCTTTTAGCATTTGGGTGCTTCGTACGTTAAAATGGAATGTAGTACACGACGCATTTTACTTGTTTCTTCTGCGGGCAATGTGATTTATGCCCTTTCTGCATAGGAACTGTGATGTCATAAGCTTCACACCTGATACAATACTATGTTCGCTGAACTAAGTGATGCTAGGCCTTTTCTATTTTTTATCTTTTTTTTTTTTTATGTCCTCTGTGGTCTTCATAAAGACATGTTGTGCTTTTTAGTTGTTGCTAGCTGTAGTGAAGCAAGCCCCTCTTGTTCTAGCAGCTTATGTGAATCCTAAACCGTGGGGATGGACGTATATTATCTGTTAATGAACTATCTATCTCTTAAGGCTTTAGCCATTCTCCAAGCTTGCTTGCTTGCTTGCGTTGTAAGCAGTCTGCAATAGCAATATGTACGTCTGCAAACATGGAATTCAATATCTTAGCTTAGCCTTAATCATTGACCCGAGTTTCAGATGCAATAGGTCGCCACACAGACCTATCCAGCACGGCGGAGGGAGCGCTGGAGGACATAGGTCTGGCCGGTATTTTCATCAGAATTAGGGCGGAGAAAAACGAGCAGTGGTTTTTTTATGCTTACTGCTTACTGACAACGGGTCAATGGTCTCTCAACTCTTTAGAAGTAGTATGTTTACGGATCGATTTCTGGGAGCATTCCTCAAAACTATAATCACAACTCTGCAGATTTGAGGAAGAGAGACGTATTTAAAGCCCAAGAAAAGCTTCACTACATTTTGCATCAACATACAAATTCAATCAATCATAGATCCAAATCTCTTTAGTTCGTATCCAACTCAAAGTCCCCAACGAACACTACTTATAAGCAACATCTAATTTTCATCAAGAGCAAAAGCATTACCGTCAGCTCCTTGAAATCGATTTATATATATATTACAATTAATCAAAATTCTTACGTATTTTTTAAATACGGATGATGTATGTTCATATTTCATAAAATTATTCTATAGAGGCCTTGTTTAGATAGTGAAAGACTTTCACATAAAATACAATAAATAATTTAATTTTTCAAATTTTAAAATAATAATAATATTAAAAAATAATATTTTATTTAATTTTTAATTTTTATAACTCTTAGTTTTTTATGTTAATTTCATAGTAAAATCCTTGACTTTCAGTCAACACAAATTGATCAAGGGAAACCAAAATTTTATTCAAGATAACTTGGAATGGCTGATAAAAAAAAAAAAAAAAAAAGACTTGGAAAAGCGTTGATACATCCACAGAAGGATATAGCCCGAATTCCCACCGAATGCAGCATATTTTTATTTTTATTTTTATTTTTTATATTTTTAAATATATTTTTTTTAAATTTACAACATTATTTAAAAAAATTTATTTAACTAGTAATAAAAAAAGATTCATAGAATTTTTAGCTCTTGAATTCAAGAGCTTTTTAAAATTTTTATATAAAATATAATAAATAGTTTAAATTTTTTTAAATTAAAAAAATAATAATATTAAAAAATAATATTTTAAATTTTTATCACAAAATCAAAATTTTCATCCTCTCCAAACCTGTCCACTCATTTTTTAAATTGGAATGGACTTGACCGTACCCAGGTGACTCAAAAGGCGAGCCGGTCAAAATTGTGACCAGGAGACAGCATGTCTTTCACGAATTCACTTTCAGCTTTGGCTGCAACACATCTTTCTTCCTCTTCCTCTGCATTATTCTCTTTCTTCGTCGGGCGTCAAAAAGTATTGTGTTTTCTGTGCTTCCCGAGCTTCTTTGTCAGTAGGACCGAAGACAATGGGTCGGTTTCAGGCACCCACATTGCTTCATTTCCAGGAGCCCTCCTCTCTGCTCTGAAATTGGCTGTCTTGCATTTTGGTTCTTGCGTTTTCCTCACTTTCTAATGGGTGTCCTTTGCATAGAGGTTGGTGGGCCTCCTTGATTATCGCTTTCCTTTATTTTTATTTTCCTCTCAAGTTTTTGGTTTCTTGTTTTGTTCTGCGCATCAAATCTTCTGAATTTCTGCTATTTGTTATTGCTGTTTAAATATGATCAGCTGCTCTGCCATTGCTTGTTTCCTAATGAATCCGATCTGCTTCCTTGCAAGATTTAGCCGTAAATGTACCTTCTTTTTCCTCCAGTTTATTTTTATGTACGGAAATATCCAGTTTATTCAATTAGAGAGGAGAGTTACGTAACTAGATGGCATATATGCAGAAAGAAACTGATGGAAGAAACAAATTACTAAACTGTTCAAAAATAGTTCTTGGACAATAACGAGATAACATTAATATTACGCTTAGATCTTCAGATTTGTCTACGTCGCATATATATATACAAGAAAGTTAAAAATATTTGAATGATCGAAGATATTTCCATTCTGGCAGGTTGGAACTAGGCGTTGATGGATTCCTAGTTGCACCCTTAATCATGAAATCAATACCAAAGGATGGCCTGCGCTCTATTATGCCTCTTTGTTTCAGAGGCAAGTCAGCCACAAGCTTCGGCATATTCCCAAAAGTGAAGTCAGCAGGATATAGTCCAGGCAGTACACCTGTATATCTAAATGTGTATGATTTGACTCCCGTAAATGGCTATGTTTATTGGGCTGGTCTTGGTATCTTTCACTCTGGGGTGGAAGGTCAGTTTGCTTTTATCTTATATTTCTCTTAATCACGAACTTTTAGTTGTTAATAGTAAGAGCATTAGTCGATGACTGAGTTAGAACATTTAGACTACATTACCCATGATGACAGTTGCATTTTTCTGATTTGGTGTAAGATAATAATAGATATCATGACATAGCAAGTACAGTTGATTGGATTTTCGTTTACAGCAGAAAAATATAATGTTCTTGATTGAACTGAACCCTCTCGAACAATACTAAAAATAGTCCCTCTACTTGAGGTCAATGACATGAGTCCTGTCTCGCAATGTCTCTCCCTAAATTTTTTATTTGTCTGCCAAATTATCTTTTACACTTGCGCCACCCGCAGCAAAAATGATCTCCAGTCTGTACTTGCAATATATTCAACCTAAACCATCTGACTCCTTGCTGGTGGCTAGACCAGTAAATTTTCTAATTCATAACGGATCCACTGCTATCTTCTTGCTTAGATGCAAGCAATATAATTTTACATATTTCTGTAGCCTCAGTCCACTCGAAGGATATATTATTTTAACTTTGACATGTCACCTCTATTTCCCTTTTTCTTTTTTCTTTTTTAACTTACTCAAGGATAGATTCCCAGATTCAACATGGCATGCATGTAAATATGTTTGTACAGACATATTAGTCTTTGAATGACCAGGACGTGGAAGAGATCCATATATGTCAATGATTAATATTCTGCTATCATCTTTTTTCTTCCCAAACAATGATGTTTTCTGGCTGATACAACTGTTTTTTGTTGTCCCTATTGCTACTACAGTTCATGGGATTGAATATGCCTTTGGAGCTCACGACTACCCGACAAGTGGTGTCTTTGAGGCTGATCCTCGACAGTGCCCTGGCTTCAAGTTTAGGAAGTCAATATTTATGGGTACAACATGCTTAGAACCTGTCCAGGTTAGAGAGTTCATGGAGCGCCAGTCAGCAAACTATAACGGGGATACGTATCACTTGATTGCTAAGAACTGCAATCATTTTTGTGAGGATATATGTTACAAGCTGACTGGGAACCGAATGCCAAAATGGATAAATAGACTTGCAAGAATAGGTAGGTTGCATAAATCATACACTCTATTTTACTTTGAGGTTTGGCTTGCATTAAGTTTTGACTGCAAGTATCTTAGAGTGCTCAGGGCCTGAATGCATTTTATATCATAGATTAACTCGAATATTTTGTAGCATACATCAATTTCACTGCCTCATCCTCTTCATATACAATGGAAATTACTTTCAGGATTTCCCCCTTCATTTGATGTTTCATGGGGAGATTTGGATAATAAGCTGAGATAAGATGAAAGTTGAAAGTTGAATAAAATATTATTATAATAATTTTTTATATATTATTATTATTTTGAGATTTGAAAAAATTGAATAGTTTATTGTATTTTGTTTAAGAATTTCATAAAGTTGTAATGATTAGATGAGATTAATTGAGATGCTTTCTGAATCCAAAGTAGCAGGCTGATTAGGTTTGCATGTAATAGAGCATAAGGCTCTAGTGTAATAAGATCTAAATAGAAATTGATGCTTGCCTTATAATATTTACACATGCAGATTATATTTTCTTGGGTTTCATCATCTAGGCACCAACCAAAAGAACCAGGGAGCACCTACTTTTCTGAAAACAAAATAAAATAAAAATGGAGGTTGAACAGGATGTTTATTGAGTTGCATGCCTTGCTACTGCATAAGTTACCTTGATATATGTTACCCCTCGTTCATGTGCTGATTACAGTAACTAGTTCTTGTGTCTTTTGTCTTCCTTGTAGGTTCACTGTGCAACTGCATACTACCTGAGGCCCTTAAAGCAACCACCGTATGCCATGACCCTGATTTCCAGGGATGTGACAATGAAAAGAAGAAATTGAGGAGTGCCTTTAGTTGTCTGTCATCAATATCAATGCATCAGAGGGAAGTATCGATGTCATCGTTGTTTCTACATTCTCACTATAAGGGCTGTTTACCACCATGGGAGTTGAAGAGGTCTAGGAGTGGTTCGATGAAGGAACAGTGAGTAGACTTCATTTCTTTGCAGTTGAAGGGACACTGAACGTCCAGCTTGCAATATTGAGCTATTGGAGACGGGGTGTGCCATTCCTGCTCATTTTCATCTACATGGCCTTCAAAGATTGAAATCTGTGCGAGTTTGTTGTTGTGAATTTTGAAAAAAAAAAATAGAAAGGCATATTCTTCTGCTTTTCTGTATTTTTGATAACCTTTGGATTTGCTTCATGTATTTATAAAATTGTATGCTGATATTTGCTCCATTGATGTGCAGTCATATCCTTATAACAAAAGAAGAAACCAAAGAGGTTGCTGAATTGTTTTCATACCATTTTGAGCTCCCATATAACGTGTTCTTCTTGTTGTTAGTGTTGTATATGTTTGTAAATCCAAAGAAGGAAAGGAAAGGGTAGCTTCATGTCATCAGTGTATCAAAACGATCGAAAAACAGCAAAATGAAAAAAGCATCAACATTAACCCCATAAGTTAGACCATTCATTTATCATCAGTTCGAGCAATGGCTTGAAGCCAAACCCCAAAATTCAAGGAGAATGAATGGTATCCGTACATCCACTTCAGCTAAATGGACTGCATTAATTTAAAGCTAGCGCCATTATTAGTGCGGGCGGTGGTCCAATGATCCTAGATCTAGGTAGGAATGACCTCGAAGCTTGGGCTACATTTTCTAGGTTTTATTTTATTTTTCTTGATTATTATTGGATAGGAATAACTTCATCAGCCGCAATTTGTAAACGTAATTGCTCCCACTTTTAAATCACCATTGTTCCAAAAATTTAGGCTCCTGAAATGAGGCAGAGTTAATTATTTAAGCTATATTCTAAGTTTCTAACATCCTCACGATAGGTTTGTTCTCATCCCTCTAGTTGTAGTTAACTGCTCTTGGTGGAAGGGTTGCACATTTATGGCTTACTCAATAACATGTAATATATATGCACAGTTTTTTTTTCATCCCTCCGTTTCCATCTCATTTCTATCGGAGAAACAAATATTTGAACTCGAGCACAATGATGAAAACGAATACATTTGTTACTTAAATAAAACTATATAAGGTTGAAAAGTGCAGAACATAGTTGTTTTTTTTTTTTTTGCATAATTTGCCCAAGCATGGCAGTAAAAAGCATGTCCCCCCCCCCCCCCCCCCCCCCCCCCCACAAAAAAAAAAAAAAAAAAAAAAAAAAGAAAAAGAAGAAGAAGAAGAAGATGAAAACCCACCCAAGAAAAAGGAAAGGAATAAATACATAACTAAAGTCTTATGCCGATGATTCACGTCCAAATAAAGAAAATCGAATGTCCCCAACCAATATCTCAAACATGTCACTAAGTTACACAGAATACAAACATCTCCCAGTGGGCTTCTACATTTTGAAGAATTCATGCCCAAAACAGCACCGCCCTAGGAAGCCCTGCAACCAAATTTACAGCCCTTGAACCTTCGAGCAATGAACTCAGTGCTTAGCATCACAAATGGCTGTGCTATATGCAACGCGGGAACAGGGTCTGCCCAACATACCCACCAGCCATTGCCCGACGCACATTGGATTCAAACAACTTTGGGTGGTCTCTTAAAACTGCAGCTGCATCATGATTGAGTGGATCTTCACTATTGGGTTCCTGTAAACAAACAATTTATGATTAACAGGGTTCCACCTAGTAGCAAGAATGCACTTGTGAATGAATAATCAAAATACCGTATAAAGATGAAATAGGCCATATATAATAGTGTTTATATTTAAAACAGGTTTCCAGTCTTCTCTTAGAATGTTGAGGCAGACATTTCCTTCCAAGTCAATATTAGGATGGTACACCTGCAAGTTGGATACATTGTTAAAACCATCTTTCCAAAGATAACGTATAAGTTTATCAAGAACAACTTCTTTAGAGAACGGCATGTGCTTTGTTTACCTTTGTCTTGCACTTGACCTTCGGTGCTTCGTGAGGGTAAATAGGTGAAACTTGGAAAGAGAACAAAAATGTGCCACCTCTGTAACAAAAAAATAAATAATAATAAAGATAATAGACTGCATTCGGCTTCCACTTTTTTATTTTCAAAAACTAGAAAAAAAAAAAAAATCATCTTCAATTCAAACATCTTTCTACACTAAAAAAAGAAACATTGTCTATTTCTCAAAAAAACTTTTCATCTAACTATTTGGACAGGTTACAACTTTAAAAAATTTTAACCCCTAAGGGTTGGCTCAAGTGATAAGGACCGTGGTTTTGGTGATATGCTCTTTTCAGGACTAAGGTTCGAACCCTTGGGTGCAAACACTTTCTAGGGGCCACATCCCATCAGTGAAAAGCAGATTCTTTCTTTACCTGAGCCATGTGATGGGAATGCGTTATATATGTCCAGGATTTAACCGGATTAAAGATGTGTTGCATTTACATGGTCTCCGGAATTCCACGTCATTAAAAAAAAAAAAAATCACAAAATAGAAAAACGATACATCTACAAAAATCTAATCCAAGCAAATTTTTAAATCTACTTATCCACTCTCACAAATCCTAATACAAAACATATCTAAAAAAAAATTATCTAAACAAATTTTCATTCTTCCTACCCACTTCCACAAAACATGACCCAAAATTTTTTGCCCAGAATTGTAGGAATTTCTCTTAACATTTTCACTAATCAAATATGCCCGTTAAGTATTCAAACTTCCACCATATATAATGGCACGAGGTGTTACTAGAAAAAGTCATAAACATGATGCTCCATTATCCACAGAAGAAAAATGAAGATTTTTACAGAGTGTACTTACAAATAATATCCTTCATCAGGCCGAATGGTAACCTCGAAGTTCATCAAGTCATCCTTGCCACTGGGGAAAGATATGCTACAAGATTTCGGTAGGTTCAGTTCACTGATATCTACACAATGATAAACACTTAAAGTTTAGAACATAAACCCACATGACTCCGCTGGAAGCAAGCAGGTCAGACTATGTATATATGAGAATCTGCGTTTGATAGCAATTCGTATGCAAGACATAGGTTTTGTGAGTAAAGAACCAATGTATGACAATGAAATCCTGAAACTTCTGTCAAAATTTTTTTCAGATATAAATAAGTTGGCTGAGCTGGTCCTCATGGCAACTGTTTCAGGTACCTTCCGGCAAACACTTGATTATAATATTCTAGTTATTCATATAAAAATATTAGACTCTACCTTTGTGAAGACGTAATTCTCCTGCACTTTGCTTCTTGATAGGTGTCTTTCCATTAGCACTCTCTGCAAGTTCCCTTTGCTTTTCCTTCACTTTAAATAGCCTAATCATTTTTCCTACATCATAATATCGAAATCGGTTTATGAGGAATGCAATACTACCATATCCAAAAAAATCTTGGGCAGCACAAAAAATAAAATAATCAACTCTTAAATAACTTAAATATAGAAATATGCAGTCTGCCTTGGCATAACAAATGATTTCTTTAGTATCATTACATGATTTGCACAAATACAATCAGCATAAAGACAATAACCAGTATGGATTATAACCAGGCCCGAGAGTTTCACTCAAGCCCTGCCAAACTTCTGGACATTGTTGGGAATGCAACAAACTAATCAGCATCAACAAAATTCCAGCCACGTTTTGCAAGTAATCATCATTACTGTTAACTCATTCCGAGTCTGGCCATTCTTACAAAGGATTTTTTTTTTGACAAGTAATAATTCTTCATTAATAAGCCACACAGGAAGTATATAACAATTTTATAAAGAATTGAACCCCCATTATGCCTCCCAAGAAGAGTAACTTCCCTGGGGGATTTCAGTTACTATTCAAATACCAAATTATAATTGCTATTCTGCATATCTCCCATCTCCATGCCATTTAGTTTCTCTATATTGCTATCAGAAGAAATTGCAAAAACGCAAAATGATATGAGCAAATATGCTCAATTGAAGAATGGATCACAGCAAAGCAAAATTCAGCTTCAATGAATCTTCCATTGTTACAGACTATTATTTTCCTCCAGGTGCTCTTAATTTATCATGCTTTCCAGAAGAGCATTGGACAAAAGCATGCAAGCTAAGAAACCCATTATTTTCAGGAACAAAATCATTATTTCCAAAAAAGCATTGAACGGTGTAACTTCTGACTATTTTTTCAGAAAAAAAAAAAATATCCAAGGAACACCAATCCAACCTTGTTCTAGAGATCTAACAATTAAACACGCATTCTAGCCGCCAAAAATTCTTGAAACCAAAACGAACATATCTTTCACTATATCTAACCAGTAACCGTGATCCTACGATAACTCCATTAGGTAGGAGAAGGACGATCTCATGAACACTAGCTAATAACAACGATTTAAAGAACATGCAAAGATCCACATGAGAGAAAAATAAATAAATAAAAAATAAATAACCGCAGCTACTTCAGCTTCAAGTAACTTTCATAGATCGTACAACAATTCAGCGGCTTACCTAAGGGATTTTGAGACGGTCATCATCCCGTAGAAAAACTTTCACAGCAAACCCGCCATGCTTAAAGGAAGTTATTTACTTAGCAAACCAAACACCCAGACACAACAAGTTCAATCATTCCAAACACACAAAGCATTTCAGCAATTCATAACACAAGCACCCAGGAGGAAAAGAACCTCCTTGACCAGAATACCGTGCAAATAATTCAAACAAAACAAAGCCCAAACAGAATCAATCCTACATAATTACGAAATTTACAACCAAGCGCAATCGCAAAAGAATCGACAACCTTATCAAAAGCCCCCTTAAACACAAACCAAAGCTATAAAAAATAGACAAACCTATATATGTATGAAATATGTGAAACGGCTGAAGCCCGCAACCTGGATCAGATTAGCGAAGAGAGATGTGAAGGCAGGCAAAACGCGAGAAATACGATCGCGTGTAAGGAAAATTATGGAAGAGAAGAAAAAGAGCGCAGCTTTTACCTTTGCCCAGAGAGAGAGAGAGAGAGAGAGAGAGCCAAGCTAAGGAGGAATCTCGAGTATTTTTATTTTAAAGGGTGGGGTCTGTGTCTCTCTCTTTCAATTTTTCTCTTCCTCGCGTCAATCATCGTCATCCACTACAAGTCGGATTTAGTTTCGTTCGCTTTCGATGAACGGGCTTTATCGCATTCTTTTGTCTTCCCATGAAATCGCCAATCACCAACAGCCACGTGAATGTCTTGAGACGCAGCCAAAACAGCACTGTCAGCACATGTAATTATAAGCCGGTGTGCAATCACGCTCCATTCTTTATTTTTATAATACAACAACTTCATTCGTAATAATAACATAATCAATTATAATGATAGCACCGTGAAATTACAGATTCGCAAGACCAAAATTTTCAGATTAAAATTTTAAGTTTTAAAATTAAATATTAAATATTATATTTTAATATTATTATTATTTTATAATTTAAAAAAGTAAAAAAAAAATTAAATTATTTATTATATTTTGTATAGAGATTTAAGAAAATTATAATAATAAGATAAAAATTTTATATTTGATATAAAAATTTTGTATGACCAAACAGTACTTAAGACTTTAGATTAAATAAAATTTTAACATTAAGATTATCATTAAAATGTATCATCTATGTTGATATTGTGTTTTGCAGTCGGGATAGTCTCATGAAAGCCCAATACCAAAACCGACAATGAAAAAGAAGAGTGGGCTCCAGTGTGATCCAGGATCGCTCCAATACCAAAGTCAAAAGGGGATCTTTCTATAAGTGATCTAGAAAACATATGGGAGTCCAAAAAAGAAGAGATCACTTCTTAGAAGAAGCGGGGGGTATCTATACCTGACTCGGGCTCGACCACCCAAGGAGATCATGGGGTGTCAGTCCGTACTCATGTCAAACCTGTTGTCCATGTCCTTGTCAAGTGACAGTATGTCAGGTCGGGGTTGTGTCGACCTCTGACACTTTAGGAAGCACGTTGTCGTGTGTTTGCCCCTCTCTTGGTGCACATTGAATGCGGCGTGGTATCTGATTGTGGCATGCCTCCCCTCCGTGTTCTATTTAATGTGGTGTGGCCTTAGTCAGGCGTATCCATTCATGGACGCGCCCAACCACTAGGGTTCTGAGGCAAGCAACATTCACGTCCTTACTTGTGGGACTTTGTTAGCCACTCGGGTGTCGGGTAGTACTTGCCCGTGGCATGCTTTCCAGCTACCTCTTGGCTAAGCTTCTCAGTTGGGTAGGGCTTGGTGCCTGGGCTCTCTAGACAGGCTTTTGGCATAACTCCTTTCTTGCTTTTTGGGCCTAAGGCCTTCCTGTACTTCCAAGCCCAATCTAGCTGGGCTCGGGCCAATCCCAATCTAGCTAGGCTTGGGCCAATCCTGAGAAGGCCCCCCTTACAATCCATAAGATGAGTATGCCTCACAAGTAAATAAGCTGCTTCATTCCTACCTCCCAAGATGAAGTACTTCATAGTCCACAAAAAGAAGAAAAAAGCTTTTGAATCTCCAATATCATATTCAAATGCCTAAAAAGTTAGGTGCCTTATAGCCAATAGCTTCAATGATAAACAAATAATCTCTTTCCAATATCAAACTTGAGAAACTCAAATGCAAAATCATCTGTAATTCCCTCAAAGCAACCAAAGCCTCAATTTCATTCACTTCAAACAATCCAAATTCTTTCCGACACCAAGCAAATAAAGCATCCTCTTTATCATCCATTAAAATAATCCAAACACCAAAGTCGAAAACATGAAACAATACACTATCAAAATTAAGTTTTACCGTGCCCATTGGGGGGGTTTCTAAGAGAGAATACTTTGATTACGTATAATCAACTAATGCGATTTAATGGTAATATGCCCTTCAATTTATGCTAAACAATTATCAACAATATCTCGAAGCACACAATTAGAATAATGAAATAACTTCAAATTCCTATTCCATATACCCCAAGAAATAGTAATGAATCTAGAAACCGAAGTTAAATTATATTGCACCAAACTCTTTTTTTAAATATTTAAAAAAAATACAAATACAATAGTAGCTTGTTTAAATATTTTTAAAAATAAAATACACTGGCTAATGGGCAATAGGCATTTTCCTTCCAAAATATCCACATCCTCCAATCTCAGTAGCAGACTCATTCCCCTCCCTCCAATTTGTTTGAATTCTTTATTTTTTGGCCTGAATGAGGACCTCTATTTGTAATTTTGTACTCTTGCGAGGTCATTATTTTACGACATTCAAGGTTCCTGATGTTTATGGGGTTTTTCAGTTCAACCTTGAGTACCAAAGGCTTGGATGCACGAGCTTGTCCCTGTCAAAGCAGGTAAATTTAGAGGTAATCATAAATTTAATTGATAATATCAATAGGCATAGCCCAAAAACATGGGTTATATGTAGGAGCTTAGCATTCTTACAAGTTGGACTCTGTAAAAAAGAACAGTAGTATTATTACACAAAATTGTATAATTTGTATGTAAGATGAATCTCTAAAGCAATGGGTCCTACTATGAAGTTTGAAAGTAAGCATGGCTAACCGAGTGTATTTGATGCCATTTGCTGCTAATGAAACCAGTCACATGTTCGAGCGAAAGAGATCTTGTTACACCTTCATTTGACTTGCTAGTTTTGAGGTGCCATCCCTTAATATTCCAGTTTTCAGTTTTAATACCTCCTACATTACTGTTTTGCTAAGAATCTAATGATAACTATGGGTCATGGTTAATACTTAAAAATAATAAAAAAATCAAGAGCATTATCTTTGTCTTCTTCACATGATAACGCTTGCTAGTATGATATTCTGTTACAATTTAGAAGCACCTTTTTTTCCATGTATTTGTAATTTTTAAACTACAGATCCCAATTCGGCCTTATAGGTAGAATGAATATGAAAGATTTAACCTGCAGCTTATCCCTATTATGGGACGACATTTTCAATGGTATGAAATGTCAAGTGGATTCAATGCCTCCTTAGTGAGGATTTCCTTTCATTATATAGGCACAAGTGTGCAAGATACAAGGCTGGAATCAAGGCTAAATTACAGGAATTAAATCTATTTACAAGAAAGGAAACTATGACTATATACAAAATCTGTCTAAGTATGGAAGGTCTGCTATCTAAATAAGGAAGTAGATATATACAACTCATAACAGATAAATAAGGCAAGTAGAAACATATTATGCTGTCATCCCCCCTCAAATTGATGCTGGTCGGTCAAGAAGCATCAATTTGCTCACAAGAAACTGATGACGGTGTCATGTCATGGCCTTAGTAAATACATCAGCAATCTGGAGGTCAATAGAAATATGAGGAAGAGAAATGATGTGAGTGTCCAATACTTCTCCAATGGAATGACAGTCCACCTCAATGGGTTTTGTGGGTTCATGAAAAACGGGATTGGCAGCAATTTGAATGGCACTAGTGTTGTCAACGTGGAGAGGAGTAGGATCAGACTAAGCGCAATCAAGCTCAGCGAGGAGACCATGAAGCCAAAGAATCTCAGAGCAAGCAGTAGACATCGCACGGTATTCAGATTCAGTGGAAGATTTGGAAACACGATCCTGTTTCTTACTCTTCCAAGAGATTAAGGAGTCACCAAAAAATATGCACCAGCCTGTAACAGAGCGTCGCGTATCAGGACATCCCGCCCAATCAGCATCACTGTAAGCCACAAGATGAAGAGAAGTCCCAGTAGGAAAGAACAGGCAACGGCTAGGAGAGCCGCGAATATAGCGAATAATACGACGAACAGCAGCAAAATGTAGATGACAGGGAGCCTGCATGAACTGACTAACTTGCTAGACAACAAATGAAATATCAGGCCGAGTAATAGTCAAATAATTCAGGTTCCCCACTAATTGTCGATACAAAGTAGGATCAGAAAGGAGATCACCCTCGTTCCAACGATATTTCATGTTTACTTCTAAAGGAGTATCCACAGAAGAAGTATCCTAAAGACCAGCCAAAGTAATCAGATCCTGAGTATATTTATGTTGATTCAAAAAAATGTCAGATGGATAAGTATGAACTTTCAACCCCAAGAAGTATGTAAGAGGACCAAGGTCCTTCATATGAAATGAGGCTTGAAGATGCTGCTGCAGTTGGGTGATCAAGACAGAATCCATCCCAGTAATGACAATATCATCAACATAAACCAGAAGAAGAACAATGCCAATCGATGTCTTGCAGAAAAATAAAGAAGAGTCATATTGACTCTGCTTAAAGGAAAATTGAAGCAAAGTGGAGCGGAATTTATCAAACCATGCACGAGGAGCTTGTTTCAACCCATATAACGAGCGTTTCAACTTACAAACATCTGAGGGAGAAGAAGAGGACAAATCGGGTGGAATGGTCATGTATATCTCTTCTTTAAGATCGCCATGAAGAAAGGCATTTTTTACATCCATTTGATGAAGAGACCAATCTTGAGAGGCAGCAACAGAAAGTACAGTTCGCACTGTAATCATCTTAGCCACCGGAGCAAAAGTTTCCTCATAGTCCACCCCATACTCTTGCCTATTGCCAAGTGCAACCAAACGGGCCTTATATCGATCCAGAGTCCCATCAGAAAGCAACTTGATAGAATAAACCCATTTGCAACCAATAGCTTTCACCTGAGCAGGACAAAGGGACAACATCCCATGTATGATTATCCTGAAGAACTTGAAGTTCATCAGCCATCACCACACGCCAACAATCATGTTTAGCTGCCTCAAAATATCAGGACGAGATAGGAATGGAAGACAAAGTAGTATGAAGAGAGGTATGGGAGAAACCATACCGATCAGGTAGACGAGACACTCTAGTCAAACGGCGAGGAACTGTGATAGTGTCCGGATCACCCGTAGAAGATGCAGTCGGAGCAGGCTCAGATGGCAGATCAGGCTCAGGAAGGGGCAAAGTAGGATGTCGTCTTTCATAGACAAGGCCAGGTTTGAAGCGAACAGAAGAAGAGGCCAAGTCATCAAAATTAGGCAAGACATGCATCTCAGGCAAAGATTCAACATGAGAAGAAAAGAATGACTAATTTTCAAAAAAAACAACATGACGAGAAATGCAAAATCGGTTAGAGCATGGATCATAGCAAACATAACCTTTGTGCGAAGTACTATAACCCATAAAAGCGCATTTAACCGATTAAGCAGATAGTTTATGACACTCATGATAAAGTAAATGAATAAAACAAATACAGCCAAAAGTATGCATATCAAGGTAGCTAGGATGTCGCTGATAAAGACGAAAGTAAGGAGTTTCAAAATTCAGGACACTCAACGGCAATCTATTAATTAAATAAACAACCGTAGACAAGGCTTCAACCCAGAATTTGGAAGGAACAGATGATTAAAGCAATAAAGTATGAACAACATCCAACAAATGTCGATTTTTACGTTTAGCGACACCATTCTGCTGAGGTGTATAAGGACAAGAACGTTGAGAAACAATGCCATGTTGTTGAAGAAAATCATGAAACTCACGAGACATATATTCACCACCTAAATCAGTCCTTAGAATTTTAATGCGAGAAGAAAATTGAGTCTCAACATAAACAGTGAATTGTTGGAAAACAGAGAAGATCTCAGATTTAGAACGAAGAAAATAAATCCAGATATACTTAGTATTTATAATTGGCATGCGAGATAACAGGAGAAATGCCCCACACATCACTATGAATTAAATCGAAACAACGTTCAGTATGACTACCATGAGAAGAAAAAGAAAGAGACTTACTTTTACCTAATTTGCAAGTGGAGCAATCAAAAGAAAGATGAGAAGAAAAATTATCTTTATTGCACAACAAACTAGAATTTATTACATGGGATAAAACAATGAAATTAGGATGACCCAACCGTTTATACCAAATTTCATACTTATTGTTCACAGTGTGACAAGCAAAGAAATAACAATAGGAAGGGAAAAATGTAGAGGAAATAAACGTCCAACTTTAGGCCCCTTCGCGAGTATCTGGCCTGACACCTGATCCTGTACAAGACAACCATCACGAGAAAAACAAACATCACAATTGTTATCAACCAACTGTCCAACAGATATAAGACTAGTAGAAAGCTGAGGTGATACAAAAACATCTCGAACAGTAGAATCAACATCCCCAATAGCATGAATAGGTAACTGACTACCATTAACAATCTGAATGTATGATGAGCCATTATAAGGCCGAACATTGCTAAGAGTATCAGAAGAGCTAGTCATGTGATTAGACGCACCCGAATCAACAAGCCATGAGAAGGATATAAGGGAACCGTTACCTTGCAGCCCTAAGGCTGAAAATGCTGAAATAATCATCTGCTGGACCATCTCTGTAGTAAGAGTAGAAGAATCTCCTGCAGTAGCAGAAGAGGAACCCACAGTAGCCTGATAAGCATTGGCCTGACGATTCTATGGACGAGTAGGACAATCTTTAATAATATGTCCCGGATTCTTACAGTAGTTGCAAGATTTTCTTGCATAGTGGGCAGCAATATGTCCGTATTCCTTACAGCTGAAGCATTGAACGTTCCGCATGTCCCGTCCCTTGCCTTTCCTGTGAGCAGCATAAGCCACAGCATTGGGTATCATTTTGTCATGCTGATAAGTGGCCTGGGTGGCAAGACGCTGCTCCTCACGAAATAACTCCCCAAAACAAACATCCAAAGAGGGCACAGGATTACGGTTCATCAAATTGGAGCGAGTGGCCTCAAATTCAGGTCGTAACTTCATTAAAAACTGATCAAGCTTGCTTTGCTCATGAACGACCTGCACAACAGAGAAAGAAGCTTCCGAGACCTTGGCATAAATCATGTCAATAAACTCTCCCCAAAGAGTATTAAAGCCAGAAACATAATCTTGAATAGAGAGATCGCCCTGAGTGTAACTGGCAATCTCGTATTCTAATTGAAAACGCCGGGCAGTATTGTCCTGATTATATATTTTTCGTAAGTATTCTCATATAGATTAAGCAGTCTTATAAGGCCTTAGATTGAGAACAATAAGGGGATCAACAAAGCCTAAAATCCATGTCATCACCCTGGCATCTTTAATCGTCCATTGAGCCAACTTAGGAGGCTCAGTAGGAGCGGGATCACTACCATCAATATGACCCTATAAATCTTTCCCCAAAACAAATAAGCAAAATTGAAATTCCCAAGCAGAATAATTCTTACTCGTAAATTTCACAGTAAAAGAGTCTGAAAACATGATGCTCATAAAATGGAAACCAGCCAAGAATAATACTGCACGTATCTACTAAGCACCAAAATTTGAAAACTGCTGAGAACCAAAGAAAAGGAATTGTCGTGAATCAAACAAACCAAAGTTGTCGAGAAACCAAAAAAATAAACTCACAGAAACTGTCGAGAAGCCCAACTCCTGCATAGAAACTGCTGAAAGCTACCACAGAGATTTCCGAGAAGCCCAAATCTGTCATAGAAACTACCGAAAGCTACAGAACTCCAAGAAATATCACAGGCCAGCTGCAACAACAGCAAAAAACAAGCACAGAAAGTGCCGATAGGATGAAAACTGGCACCCACCACCGAGAAAAAAAAATAATCGCAACCCAGCCACAAGCAAACAACTCACAGAAAGTGCCGACAAAATCAACACTAGCCTCCAACCAGAAAAAAATATCCCACAAGAATCAACCAGAAAAATTTCTTAAGGTTTGGATCTTGATACCATGTCAAGTGGATTCAATCTCCTTAGTGACGATTTCCTTTCATTATGTAGGCACACTTGTGCAAGGTACAAGACTGGAATCAAGGCTAAATTACAGGAATTAAATCTATTTACAAGAAAGGAAACTATGACTATGTACAAAATCTGTCTAAGTATAGAAGGTTTGCTATCTAAATAAGGAAGTAGATATATACAACTCATAATAGATAAATAAGGCAAATGGAAACGTATCATACTGTCATGAAACACACACACTCTCTCTCTTTCTCTAGGATTCTCTGTGTCCACCCGCTAGTGTTGTCATTTCTACAAAAGCCGGGGTGTTTTTTCTCCTACTAATGCTATGGTAGCCAAGCTTGGCACTTGGCATTGTTGTAAAACTATTTTGCTCCTTTTAGAAAGGTCTGGATATAAGCATAGCAGGCTGGGACTGTGTTAAATTGGGCTCTGCAGTTTGTTTTTTTTTTTTTTTCCTATTTGTGAAAAATTTGCTCAGAACTTGGCTGATTATGCGATTCTTCTAAACCTCCAGGTTCCTGTTGCGTTCCTTTCATTAGCTAGAAACTATTAATTAGGAGTACCTACTTCATTCTGGTTTGGAAATTTTGTTCTAGGAATTTAATCAATTAGAATGCTTATTCTATTATATATGGATACGCCACTTCCACTACAACAAATAGTAGCTTTTGTCACGGGTTCTTTTTCCATGACAGAACATCGTGTGTTATAGTGGCTATTTGTCACCAAAACAAAGCATGGGAACAAAACCAGCCTTTTACCATGAGATTCCTTCGGTGACAACAGTATAGTGGTAATAGGAGTTTTAATCACGGAAAATACTTTTGATCCCACAACTGTGTGTTAATGGGAATTAAAATTTGCAGAAATTTTCCCTCGTCGTGGGTTAAAAGTTAGTACCCACGAGAATGAGATTTATTCCCATGAAATATTATCCATCGCAAAAATTATAACACCCCAGTAGATGGCAATCGTGAGTAAATTAATATTTGCCACTAATATATTGATTCTTTATCCCACGAAATATACCATCAGTTAATGTTGAGGGAATTAATTCCACAACAAATAATCCCGCTATACCCCGCACGATACCGGGTCTATCCTTTTTACCCGATGTTATCTTCCCCACCCCTTTCCTTTCTTTCACAACCGCCGCGCCCCCCCCACATTCGCCAGTCACCGTACATCGCACTCGCCCTACAACCTCACCGCCTCTCACCATAGTCGCGTCCTTCCCCACGCTGTGGGTAAAATCGTCCCCAACCCGTGCATCGAAGCAGAGTGAGAAGAAAGTTCCCAACAACTGCCCTAGCCTACTGCACGACGCGGAAGCCCTCTTCTGGTGCATCCCCTCTCTCGGGTCAAATAGACACAGTCAGCCTCACATTCTTCTCCCTCCGTCTTCTATCTCTATTAATGGTATGATTGTGTACCATTGGGGGTGACTTTGAAGATACTGTGTAAGATATCTCTACTTGTCTTATGATATGGTTGTGGCAAATCTGATTCATGTATCACAATTTGTTATCGTCAATAAATACACATGGATGGAGGTGCCACGGATCATCCCTAATTTAGCTCTGGAATTTCTACTGATTAGGTAGCCCCGATTGTTGTGAAGCAATGTATGTACAGATTTGTATATATTATTTATGTAAATATTGGAGTGTGGGGATTGGTTCCTCCATGTTAATCTATTTTTGCGTAATATAGGTGAGGGCGTTGTCCTTACTAGCCTTGCATTAACATGTTAAGTGTACCCATTTAAAAAATTCCTCGTTGCATTCCAATCTGAAACATATCTGTTTCATGTTTTTAAATAACTACAAGCATGCATCCAGTTACCAACAATTGATGTTAAATATTAAATTTGGGCTTCGATTATGTACCCGTCCTGTGCCAGACCAGTTATTTCTAATTTATCGAAGCCCTACTGAGATTTATACAAGATTGGATCATTGCTTTCAATTAAGAATGAAGCTATGAAAGCTGTTGTACCATTCTGGTATAACGCCAGCCAACTTAGTTACAAATTTAGAGGTGATTTCCAAGGCATAGCTTTCTTTGAATGTCCAATTCCAAATTGAACCTACCTAAGATTCAACTATAGAACAAACCTAATTAATTTCAGCATTGCCTTCTATGACTTAGCTTGTTGGGTCGGGGATATTGGTCTGAATATTTGCAATCCCTTGTTTGCGCTGCGATGTCTTTTAATGTTTCCCATGAATTAGGCAATTTTATTAATACATCTCATTCCCTTTGGTCCTGCCCTGTAAATTATAAAATCCTTTCCTTCATGGTCCGTTTCTGGAAAGGCTGTTTAAGTTACAGTATATTAAATAACCAAAGGAATCTAATGATGTATCTAACTGATGTCTGGATTTGATAAAGCCCTCTATTTTTTGTAGGCTGTCAGTAGGAATGGTCGGGAAATTCCATGTGGATCAGCAGCCAACGAAATTGATTGCAGTTGGTATGAGCAGCAGGCAGGAAGCTTAACTTTTTTTGGTGGAGTTTACAGCTTCTTCTGAAGTCTACCAATTTGGTCTGTACACGAAGCTTCGAGTTCTAATATTGAATAACGATAATTTGAAACCTATACAAGAAAAAGTTCTGTTATCAGAGCACAGGTTAGTCAGAATGGGATGTGAAAGTTTATGTTAGAACTATAATTTGGTGCAAGATTCCTCATGTCTTTATTTGCTAAGTCTGTATCATATGTCATATAGACAACTTATTCACGATGTTAGCTATTAAAATGTACAAGGCAGAATGCTACTCTCTGGGAAGAATTTTTGACTTCTGTTCTCTGCTGCTGTCATTGTAGTGAACTGGTTTAGACTATTGAAAGCACATGAATTGCTATAGTCACCATCTTCCTTGATCAAAAGGGCAGTGTGCCTTACTCATTATTGTCCTTATTTATATGCATTACAATAGTGAACTGATGCCACCAGCTAGATTTGCCACTCACATTTGGCATTCCTAAATGAGATCGATAGTTAGAGATTTTTTTTTTTTTTATGTACAAGATTATCATATAGGGTGGATATGCCCTATCTGATAATCTTGTTAATATGGGACTGCAGTGCATATGCAGTCTAATGGCTTTTAATTTTATGTTTCATTTTCAACTGATTGTATATTAATAATCTGCTTCATCTGGTCCCAGTAGTCTGTATATGAACCTCTGTTTTCTGTCTTAGCGGCTAATGGCTATATTGAAACCAAACCACTAGGCTTATGTTTCTAGATAGGTGTTCTTGATGAAAGCAGCCTACCATGAAATTCATTAACAGAACATAACTCTAATATACTTGTACTTCAAAGTCTGAGCATGACTTAGTGTTAGTTAGAATGTTAATTTCCAACCAGGGCTGGGATATTTATTATGATAAATTTGCAGTAATGAAAAGGCGTGATTAGAATTTACTATGTCATTTTGGCTCAATTTATTTACACTCCTTGTGGCCAAATGGTTGTGTGTTTCAACCATACAACCATTTGTGTGCAGGAAATGACTGGACCATTTCACCATGTGAACCATCATTCCTCCCATGTTGCTCCCTCATGTACACAACTGTTGACTATAGGTCTTTTTACTGTCCTATTATTTCTGGAAACATTAATGTTGGCATAAACAGAGCAATCTATGTTTCCATGTACCTTAAATGTTATTTGTATTCTGATAACATACATTTCAATTTGGCCAGGAATGTAGGGGATTTTAGATAGATCATATTTCCTGTTAGAACACACTAACAGGGGGTCCTGTTAATTATCAACTTTAAATCCTGTTAACAAGTTCATATTACCTGTGATTCCACAAACCTTAACCTGTGATTCCACAAACCTAAGTCATTTTATTACACCTTCTTTTGATTACTACTGCGCCAATTAACCTATTCCCAGCTAGTACCTGCACAGCACAACCAGCCAAGAGTGTGTATTTATTCACTTATTTGCTCTTTCAGTTGATAATAATCTAGATTAAAACTAAAGTCTGCTATTTAATGTCGGCTACCTATTTAGATCCAGGCATTAGGGTAGTTTGTTTGAAATCTGTCCAATTATTCAGCTGGTATATTAGAAAGTTGGACCAGCTTATTCCATGCACACCCATTTCAAATTACAACACTAACATACTCTTTTCTACTACTTGGTCAGCTTCATAAGATGGATAAGGCTTGGATGCATATTGAAGATAGATTGCATTCCACTGAGTATGCTGAAGGGGTTAGACAATTCCTCTCTATGGTGTTAGCCCACACTCCTAACGCTGATCAGATTAGGTGTCCATGCAGAAGATGTCGGAATAGAGCTTTCCACTCTATTCGTATAGTCGAGGATCATTTGTTCTTCAGAGGTTTTGATCCAACTTATACAGATTGGATATTCCATGGAGAAGATGACCCTTTCCTTTCTGCTGCACTCTCTGCCGAGGAAGAAGCTGATACCTCGGCTAACTATGATTATATTGATGATCTAGAAGAGATGTTTGATGACATCCGCCATGGGTCCTATATGGATCATCATTCTACTGATGATGGCTCCATAGATGCCGATGATCAAGATCAGACCTTTGATGGTCGAACTATCTTTAATTTCGAGGAGTTGGTTTCTGATGCATGACGCCCACTTTATCCTTCATGTACTAAGTTTTCAAAGCTATCATTCATCGTCAAGCTTCTTCACATAAAGAGTATTGGCGGTTGGACCGTGAAGTCATTCGATATGGTCATAAAGTTATTGCAAGAGGCATTTCCAGAGGCATCTTTCGCTGACTCATATAACGATGCTCGTCGCTTGGAGCGTGGATTGGGGTTTAGTTACGAGAAGATACACGTCTGCCCAAATGATTGTGTCCTGTTTTGGAAGGAAAATGCATCGTTAAATGAGTGCCCTAAATGTAAAGCTTCTAGGTGGGAACAAAGCACAATTCACCAACGAAGGTTACCAAAAAAAGTTCTCCAATATTTCCCCCTTAAGCCACGATTGCAGAGGCTTTATATGTCAAAGAAGACAGCCCAGGCCATGCGATGGCATGTAGAGAGCCGTGTTGAAGATCCTACATGCATGCGACATCCTTCAGATTCTAGGGTTTGGAAGGACTTTGATAACGTACATGTCAGGTTTTCCGAAGATCCGAGAAATGTTAGACTTGGTTTGGCAAGTGATGTTTTTAACCCATTCAATAACATGAGTAGGCCGTACAGCATTTGGCCGGTACTTCTTGTGCCTCACAACTTGCCGCCTTGGGCATGCATGAAAGATCCATACACAATGTTATCGTTGCTAATCCCTGGCCCAAAGTCACCAGGTAATGATATTGATGTGTTCTTGCATCCTCTCCTTGATAAGTTGAAGGAGTTATGGGTAGAGGGTATTCGTACCTATGATGCGTACAGTGGGCAAGACTTTACGTTGCATGCAGCTCTACTTGGACTATCAATGACTTCCCCGCATATGCCAATCTTTCCGGTTGGAGCACGAAGGGCAAGTTGGCATGCCCGTATTGTACATCTGACACAAATTCTCAATGGTTGGTATATGGCCGCAAACATTGCTATATGGGTCATCGACGATGGTTGCCCCTAGATCACATTTGGAGACGCAAGAAAAATGCATTTAATGGGTATGAAGAGCACCAACTCCAACCATCAAGGGTCGAGGGAGAGGAATTGCTAGAACAATTAAGTCAGGTGTCACATTTTCAGTTGGGTAAATCTTCTTCGAAGAGGAAACGAACGGCCAATCATCTTAACTGGACCAAAAAATCCATATTTTTTGAGCTTCCCTACTGGTTATCCTTGGGTTTGAGACATAACCTGGACGTAATGCATATTGAAAAAAACATATGCGATAATGTGTTGGGAACTTTGTTGAACATTGAAGGGAAAACTAAGGACTCTGCCAATGCGCGTAGGGATTTGGCAAATCTCGGAATAAGGAAAGAATTGCATTTACAACATGATGGCGAGTCTGAGAGAATGGGTCTTGGTTGCTACATGATAAATTTAAATGAGCGAAGGGCTTTTTGTGCATGGTTGTGCAAAGTGAAATTCCCTGATGGGTTTGCATCGAATATAGGCCGGTGTGTCAATGATAGTGAGGGAAAGATCAGTGGAATGAAGAGCCATGACTGTCATGTCTTTATGCAACAACTATTGCCAGTTGTTATAGGCAAGTTCTTACGGGCCGATGTGCGTCAAGCCTTAATAGAGTTGAGTGCATTCTTTAAAGAATTATGTTGCCGAACTTTGAACCTATCAGTGTTGCATCGACTTCAAGCTAATATTCCCATCATTCTGTGCAAACTAGAAATGATTTTCCCTCCAGCTTTTTTTGATATCATGGTACACCTATCTATTCACTTGCCAGAAGAGGCTCTTCTAGCTGGACCCGTGCAATATAGATGGATGTATCCGTTTGAGAGGTATTTAGGAAAGTTCAAGCGGTACGTCCGAAACAGAGCTAGGCCTGAAGGCTCAATCGCTGAGGCATATGTGCATCTCGAGTGCCTCACCTTTTGCTCTATGTACCTTCGTGATATAGAAACTAAATATCATCGAGAGGAACGCAATACTGATGTACCCATTGATGGGCCTGAGTCGGGAAATGCTGGAAGTTTATCTGTTTCTCTCAAAAGGTTAGGCCATTGGGGACTGCGTACTCATATAAATTAGCCGACACACTAATGGTCAAGGCCCGATGGTATATACTAAATAATTGCCCGGAGGTTGAGCAATACATTGAGTATGTACATCCATCTTGAAGTACTAACTTTAGTAATGGGTACCTAATTGTTACTAGTCTCCAATGTAACAATTCCATGCACTGCTTCACAGGGATCACTATAACAAGATTGCTGAAGAGGACCCTCATAACATCGACCATAGGCACCAGCGTCAATTTCACGCGTGGTTTAGAGCACGCGTAAGATTTTTTATCCTGTTTGTGGCTTTATGGGGATACATTTTGGGTTATTATTGATTTAAAATATTAAGTTGGGAAAACTTTGATTTTGCTTTTTCTGTCCATTTCGAACATAGATTCGAGAGAAACGTGCAGTGGCTCCAACGACGATTTCTGATGAGTTATATGCATTAGCATGTGGACCAGAACCGACAGTCACATCTTATGCAGGATGCATAATGAATGGTGTTTGATTTCATACTAAGGAGCGGGAAAGGCATCTCCGCACTCAAAACTGCGGGGTGGTGGTTCATGGAGAGCATTAGGGATCCCCTTGTGACTTCTACGGTGTTCTGAATGATATAATAGAAATACGCTACATGGGTTGGCGCAAGGTTTATCTTTTTCAATGCACTTGGTATGACGTTGGTGACCCAAGAAGGGGGATACGTGTCAGGGACCACTTAACCATAGTGAATACGGATAGGCAATGGTATAAAGATGAGCCATTCGCAGTTGCGTGCCAAGCAACGCAAGTATTTTACCTGTCCGATCCGATCTTGGGAGGAAGTTGGAATGTCGTGCAAAAGGTTACAAGTAGGAATGTTTATAACATTCGCGCAATGGCCCAAGTTGAAGAGATGCTGGATGATGCTGAGTCATCAGGGGATGACCTTGATGTCGATGAGGGGGGGAATTTGAACAACTATCCCCCTAGTCTTGCTGTCGATGAAGCCATGCCCGAACCACTTATCCGAGTCGATGAGGAGCATTTGGCCATTGCTCTAACCTCCATCTCAGCTCGGGGCCCGGCCCAACCAGTTGACGATGAAGCGACACTGGACGACATAAGTTCCAATGATAACTCTGATAACGACACCACCCATCAGCCAATTGGGGAGACAGATGATTCTGATGGTAACGTAGATATGTGCTGTGAATTTGTAACCTTTAAGTTGAAAATATGAAAACTAGAGTTGTCATTCTAATTCGCAAGGCAATCTGTTTTCCCAATCCTACCAACACTATTCATTTTACAATGCGTATGGTGTGTAAGCATGGTGACATTGAAATGGTACATGTAGGCATTTTAGAGGATTTTAGAGGGTGAATATACTTTTGCAATCTAATTAAGATGGTAGAGAGTAACTCATAGTGGAACTCCTTATTGTGTGCAGATTAAGTGCTTGCACTTTAAAGCTAATGAGGTCTACGCTACCAACAGCTCGGGCTCCATTGTAACGTATTTGTCGCTATGTTATCGTTGATGGATCTCCTTTCCCTGCCACCAAGTGATGGGTTTCCGGGGTCACAACACTATATATATTTACAGTTGCTTAATTATATACCATCTAAGTAATATTAACAGATTATAATACATTTTGTAACTAAGAATACTTGTGCTATCTTCACTAGCATGTTGGTTGCTCGTTTGGAATTAGTAAATTTCAGTGCAATTTCGTTGGCAGGCTGCATATATCATTTCATGCTCTATTGCTAGATGTTTGTTGCAGATAATTGTCCATAACTCTAATATACTTGACTAATCAATTAAACTTTTCATGTTTTTTCCTCTAACATATAGTGGAAAGTGCAGTAATACCAACTTGGATTTCTGTCCACAAATATTGCAAAGGTTATTATGGTCGACTATGGTAGGGATAAAGTTTATTTGCATAAAGGCCTTATGCAGCATATGGTATAGGGTATTTAAACTGTTCATCATATTACGACAATTAGATGAATTCTGGTCTGAATTAATTTTGTGGGCTGACTTCCATGTGCAGGACCTTGGGTGGTTGGCATATCCTTGGTCATAACCAAACCACTTTCTCCCAGTCTGGATGCAACAAGGTGGCTGTTCAAGCAAGGAAGTTTGTTAGTCCCCCATAAGATGGGTGTGTTTTCCTATTCATTATCTCCTACTGAAAGAAATAAGAAACTAAAAATTGAATTTATAACACACCCATCTAGAAATCTATTTTGCAGTAATGTATCTTAATTGGTAGATTTTATTGAAATGTATTAAACACAGCTGTTGACTCCTTCCACTGATAGAGGATTAAGAATAGATGCATAATGATTATATAGATGGCAAGTGGATAAATTCAGCGTGCAGTGAAAAAAGAAGGACAATAACTTTATTTAAATGGTTGCAGTCTCTAATAAGTGGTACTTTCAATTAGATTGCTAGATCTGTTTAAGGTTAATTGGTACAGCTACCACTCATTAATCTGTAGATAGGAGAAGTTTATGGGAAACTGCATTGAGATCATATGTGTTGGGGTGATTTGTCGCATGCAGTGTTGATTAACATAGTCCACAAAATGCATACATATGTAGCATTACTGTCCATGGGAGAAGGAAGCATTGGGGTGTTCACAATTGGATAAGTAGAAATATGTGCAGGTATATATTCATGTAGATACTAGCACAAGGGATGGGTTCTTAATCCACCAATTATATGATGGGGACTAAGTGCATTAATTGGCAAGAGTATGTCAGAATTGCATTTAAGTCATAGACAGTTAGGTTAAATGGTTGAAATATTCATGATTTTTTGTAATCATGAATATTGTAACATGATGGAGCAAATATGTATGGAAATTGATCCTCTGTGCCTTAATTCATAATAATTAAGGCAACAGCTCGGGTTAAGTGAAACTGTAATTACCTGCTACTAACTTAATTGATTAAGTGTTTTCGATAAAGGACTCTAAAAGACTAACAACATGAAGGCAGTGATGAGATTTATATGTATCTAAGATCATATAACAACATTTAAGCATATGATGAGATGCAGAGACCACAGTGCATGATCTGGGTTCACAATATACTGTGGGGTCAGTTTGTTTCAGTGCAATTTATTTTCTAACTATCTATCAGCATTAAGATCATGAAGTTAGATTTAAAAAATTAGGGGTTAAATGGTGAGTCATCATAAGATTCCTGCTATACTCGGTCCAGCAAGCAGATTAGAGACAATTGGGGCTATTTTGGCAATCCCTGACAGTGCATGCAGGTTGTCATGAATGGTTACAAGATCGTCACCTTTGTTCCATGACTGGTTTATAGACTGTTATTGAGGAAGTTGTCCAGGAAACTCTGTTAGATAGGCTGCAAACTATCTAACAGAGTAACATTACATTGATAAAAGTCCTTAATAGGATTGATTTTAAAGTTGAGCTGCATACTCACATTTAGGAAGGGAACTGTGAAGGTTAAATTCCCAATTGATGTGTGGGCATTTTACATAGCAGGAATAATCAAGTTCGATAATTTTTGGCAAGTTGGATTTGGAAATACAGTGCTTTGACAAATGATGTCTAATTTGTGAAGATATAAAGTATGAGCAGAATTGGAACAGACACCTCTGTTTTGCATAAGTAAGAGTTTATGTTTAAGGTGTGGAAACGCTGGTTATAAATAATCTTGTTTATAAATCTGGCTGTTAAATATGTCAAATTTGTATAAAGCATGTCTCTATACAAATTCAGTAACACTACCAGGCAGACTCCTAAACAAGTAATAACCAATAAATTCCTCAATGTAAATAAATTGAAATTGGCAAGTAATGAGGCCTTATAAAGTTTTGGCAATTTAATTAAGATGACACATATGTAGAATTTCAGTTGTTGGAATTAAGTTATAAACCATTAACAAGCGGATAACCATTAATATAAAGATTGAGAGAGTAAATCAGTTCCAGGCCGCTATGAGAAGATCACGGGCTATCAATCATTGAAGTTCAAAATGGGTAAAATGGAGGCGGGAGAAGTTTTTAATAAAGGGCGGTACATTTGAAAAAAATAAGAAGCTGATTCAGGCTGGGAAGTGGCGCCTCTGGTGGGGGCCACAGCACCATTAATGTGCAGAGTTGTACTTTTTCCATTACAGCTGGATATGAAAACTAGATATGAGAAGATTAAAGGTGACTATTGGGGTTACGCTACGCGTACAAGCAGCCTCAGTTCACTCCCATGCACAGATAGGTCCCTGCATTTTTCCTTTGAAGGAGCTGAAAGGTCTGCTTCATATTTTGGCATCGAATATATAAGAGGTAAGGTTATTTTCGAACACACTGGTTTCCTCTTCTTTTTGAAACCACTCACGGGAGATCAAAGGTCTGCTTCATCTACTCTTCACCTCTGCTAACCAAACCTGAGCGACAAGTAGGTACACCACATATTGCATTCCATTGTGCTTTATGTGATTCTCCCCCTGATAACCAAGCGTCTTAAGCAGTCTGAGGCACCAAACTAGTGAGGGTGAATATATGCTGCAATAATGGGTAGGTCTATCAAAACCTGATGGGTTTTGCACACAAGAACCAAACGCTTGGTTAAGGCATAAACTTTAGGCAGCCTTACCCATTCTTCAAATTTTTGTATATCTCAGTATAGGTTTTGATGACAATGGTGTAGAACTGTGCATGCTGGGTCCTATTTTGTAACGTCTCTATACAAATATAGGGTAGATACTTGACATATCATATCATTTTTTGAATTGTATACTGAAAAGTGGCAGTTTAAGTTACATATCATGGTACTCACTCAAAACAGCCTGTTAAATGTGTGGTATGAACTCCTCCCTCTGCCATTGGTAAAGACCGTATATATGTTTGGTTAGCGATAAAATAGCATGTGGAAATGTATGTGAAATCCGTTAACGGAGATAGCAGTTAGTCTGCATTGTTTGAAACTTTTTAGGGGTAGTTGATGTCGACTATGGGCAAGCCAGTATTTCAATATAATAGAAATTAGTAGCCTAACGGCAAACTCCATAAGATGTGTTATTTTAATTCCATGGGAACATTAATTTGCTGGATTGATATTGGCCAGTTTGAATTAGTGAAAGCCCTACGTGATGGGGTTAAAAACAGGACAATAAGGTCCTGTTTCTGAAGTGACTTATTTGGCCAGAATACATATGGGTGTAAATTATAATGCCACCAGTAGTGATTTTTGTCAACCTGGCTCTACCAGGAACATGCTGGAGAGAGGTAAAAGTCCAAGGTCAATTTTGTTTCACATTCTAATGATATAATTTCCTGTGTGCAGTCAGAAGAAGCAGTAGGATTTCCCAGCTACCATCTTACCCAAAGATGAGGAGATCAATAAAGTTTCGGGGGTGCCGAGTCAGACATGGAAGGGCTGAGATATGCCGCAGCCAAGAGCGAGAACCATGTTGCGAGACGAGCCGTTACCAGATGATTCAACTGAGGATGTAGGAGGCGCTGTGCAAACAGAAGGGGCATTGGTTGCTCCAGAAGTTGAAGAGGATGTTGTCCCTAACATAGGTAAAGCACACAAATATGTACGTTATGTGCTTTAGCTGATTGTAGTATTGGATACTACAATCAGCATGTGTAGATATATAGTGCTTAGTGTGCACTTTGTCTGCAATAATTGAGTTTGGATTTATTTTTTTTATTGAATTTACACTCAAATTGATGTCTTCATGTAGAACCAGCTACTAAGAAAAGAGGTAGAGGGCCAGCGAAGGGCACGCTATTTGAAAGAATGAGGAAAGTGGGTAAGATACCTCTGGTTATACAAGATGGTCATCGGGGGCCATCATGTGAGAATGCTTGCTTATTCACTGGACGACTAACGGAGATAATTAAAGTTTATGCCGACATGAGGCATGCTAGTTGGAGTCGTGTACCTGAAGACGAGAAGACAGAGCTGATAGACTGTGTTAGGGTAGGTCTTTTTACCTAGTGATAACAAACTTATTCAGCTGGTATATTTAGAAGGGTTGGCGTAAATACACTGTGTAGACATCTATATATAACTAGGTCTGTTTTTGTATATCTCGCAGGCTGATTTTGTTCTTGATTGGAGTAGAGACAACCATCGTGAGATGGTTTCCAACCATTTGGCAAATAAGTACAATACTTATCATTATGTACTACATAAAATTTATTTAAAATATGCATCACATCAAGAGGCCCTACGTGGTGGGACGGACAAGGTGGAGAAAAACGTTTGGGAAAAGCTATGTGAATACTGGGCAAGTGCAGCATTCAAGGTAGACCAGTCTGTGAATTTATAGAGATGCATTTATTGTCATTAAAATTTATCTTGGTCAGATTGGTGGTTTACATATATGCTGTTGACCTCATGGTTTGAACCCTAATGGTGTATGCCATCTATTTGAATTCGAGTAAGGTAGTAGGTCATAAATTATATACTAACCATCAATTGTTTCTCATGCAGGAGAAGTCCATGCGAAACAGCTCAAATAGATCTAAACTGAAGGTCAAGCATACTGGTGGCCGCAAATCCTTTATACGCATTTTAGAGGAGAAGGTTTGTAATTAAGCAAGGGGTATAAATTGCTAATCAGTTAATGAGTCAAAAAAGTGTATCTAACTTTTGAGCTCAATTGTGTGTTTCAGCGGAAGGTAGCACTGAACATGGTTGCCTTCTATAGGCAAACACATTGGTCAACCCGGAAGGGTAAATGGATCAACGCAGCCACTGAACATAATTACGTAAGAGAGTTCCTAATTTCAGTTTTTCTGATAAATGGTTTGGTGTGGGTGTTAAACCTGGGGAGTAATTTTTCATGTTGAATATTCCAGAATCTTATGATGGAGAGGTTAGCTGAAAAGGAATCTGAGGAGGATATTGAAGAGGCAGCTGAGAGTGTGTTCAAAGAGGTATTGGGAAACAGACCTGGATATGCAATAGGGAGGGGTCACATGGTGATTCCAGACCCATCTCCTTCAATGAAGAATAGTAGGGCATATATTCGTCTGTCGGAGGAGAATGCACGAAACAAGACTGAGGCAGAAATGTACAAGGCAAAACTAGACTCCATGCTGGGTGATATTGCAGAGTTGAGAAGGAATTTCTCAGAGCATGAGAAGCTCTTAATGAGCTATCGGAACACTGACTTAGAGGGTGGTAGTGAGGCTCATAGAGAGACTCACAGAGATGATTAGTTTTCTACGTGACATTGGGAAGTCTTTTTTGTGGATGGCTAACATTTGGGAATTATGATTTTTGTGGAGGGCCAGTTTGACATGGCCATTTTTGGGTGGAATGTATCACAATTTGTTAGCCTGTAGATATGTGTTGGCCATGGACTTATGTTATACAGTTTTTTTTTTTTTTGGTAATGTATGGTTGAATCTAGTTAGGGTGGATATGAGTTAACGACTGCTGCAACAAAACTAAGATACTGGGTCATGTTTTTTGATGGGTTGTTACTAAGAGAATGAAGGGTAAGTACTGAAATAGATTTGTTTTATGATGGATGAACATTAATTTCGGATTATGTTTTCAGTCTGCAAATACTTAATCATAAATGCTGATAAAACTCATTTGAAAAATACAGGTTAGCAGAATGAGAAGACTGAAATCAGTGCTACATGGATGGAGGATGTTGGTTGCAGTGACCACGATTTCATGATAAAGCAGCTTACCAGGGAAATACGTACTTTCTAGGTGTGTATTTCTTCAATAGTATCAATAGAGTTGGGTTTTTATTGGATGCATATTGGATGTGGCAGATTTTGATTGGGCTCCTCCTTTTGGGATTTGGGATACTTAGTTACAATCTAAAGGCTATAGATTGTAATTCAACTATAGTAAACACTTTAACTTAGCAGCCAACCTCTTAGGAATTTGCAATAGCATGGACTACAGAAAGTTAGGTATATAGTAATAATTCCATGTGAATACAAGAATACAACATGATGGCATTTTCCTTCCAAGCCTACCAACGTTGGGATGTGTGGTTTTAAAATGTATACTAGACAATATGTTATTGTTTTGGCTGTTTATGTACAAGATTGTTGGTACCAATTAGTATAAAGGCAAGCTACCATTTAATGACCTTCAGATCAAAGGTACTGAATTCTGTTCTTTGCTGACATAGTTCTTATTGTCTAATTATCAGGTCATCATTTACCAACATGCTGTATGGAATCAGGGACTGGAATCAAACACCTGTCAAACATAGATCTTCAGCAAGAAGCCATACACAATTTTTTTATTAAACTGTCATATATGGACCTCTTGGTTATCATTGATGCTGAAGAATTTGTGAATATGTGTTTGGTCCTGACTTAATGTAAGGGTATTTGATTTGCAAACATATATACAGTTCATGGCCTTTAATTGTTATTTTTAATATAGTGAGTTGGAAGATGCATTATATATATAATGCTGCCTCATCCCAGTAGTCCAAGGATTATATAATCGATTTCACCGGATGTCATTGCTGGGAGACCATTGTTGTATAGTACGCCTCATGAAAACTAGTAGCGTTGGTGAGGAAACCAAAGGGGATTGCATTACAATTTAGTTTACTGCAGTACATGCATGGTGGCAAACATAGATTTCCCGACAACAAAATGGCAAAAAGTTCTGTGGGTAAAATGCATCATGCCACCACGTCAATAATGGTGAGAAATCAGATTGGAACTCAGGATATTTTAAGTAATGGCCACCAAACAGAATCATGCTATATCTTCGATTTCTCACGTCGACTTATGGTAGCTAAAGTCGACGTGAAGTTGTACCATGATAATGCCGCGTGAAGTTGTGGTGGCAAATTCCGATTTCCCCACCAAAAAATCCATCTGGGGCATTCACATTGTCACCCTATACATGATGGCAAAACATGTATTGTCACAAGACCAGAACAATTTGTGGGAATTAGTAGCCATGGACATTATACAAATTGCCACTAGAAGGTATAAAGGTAAAACTAATTTTTGTCACGTCTACAACAACTGCCTAATAAATTTTTGCAACCACATTGCTCATCTCTAATATTTAGTTCCAACCATGACATCCGGTGTCGTATAACTTATTACGACAAGTATTGAGGTTAATAACATTAACTAAGTACCAGACCTAGTCATCCCAGAAATTATGAACTCACAACACTTAGAGTGGCTAATAACTTTATACGACTAACACTGCCACCAGATCGCTAATGGCTAAGAAATATTACGGACTGTGAGTGTGGTGAGAAAGGAGGTATCTTTCACCATTTCTGCTGAGTTGTTCATCGAGTTTGCCACGGAGGGCCGATGTTTTTGACACCACCTGAATCGGTGACTAAAAGGGGTTTTTCCCACCAACTAATTGTATTGGTGGTTAATGTAGTATTGTCCATGAATTATATGCCACCAACGTGTCACCAGCAAAAATGGTGACAAAAAATAGGGTTGCCACAAAGCATATGGTTTTAATCACGAAAGTGCTTTACGGAAAAAACCAGTATTTGTTGTAGTGTTCGTTTGTTGCTTAAAGGAAAGGAAAGGCATTTGCCATCAGATGCATCACATTATTATTATTTTTTTTTAAATGAAATTATTTCTATATGAGTGATTCAGAATCTCGATAGTTTCTAATTTTTAGGCTCTTCGCTTTTGCATTATATTTCTTATTGATTCAGATGGATTTTTTTTTTTTTTCCTTTACATTTCGTAAATGAGAGGATATAGAAATTCTCAAAAAATGAATATTTGCAATTTATTTTCCAAATATTACTTAAATATAAAATAATTTTTAATTTTAAATATTCAACTCTTTCATTTAATTATTATCTAATTATTATAACTTTTACAAATTACAACAAAAAACACAAAAATTAATACAAAATCCTCAAGCTTCAAAATAAAAATCATATTCAAATAAATTTTTAATTTTATTATATTTTTATTCAATTTATTCTCTATTTTTTTTATAATTTAACAAAATATCTTAATTTAAATTATTTTATTAATATTAACATTATTATGAAATATTTCAAATGTCAGCCGGTGTACTCTCTCCTATGGAGGATACCCAGCTGTTTTATTGCTGTGGTAGCAGCCAGCTGGATATATGCCCTTTCTAGGATTCTCAACTTAAAGGCATGGTGTTTCGGTATCATTGCATGAACGAAGTCGCAAATCTTAATTCGGTAAAAGTAGAAAAGAGGTCCATTCCATTGAGATTTGATGTATCTATCTGGTTCTTAAAGTGATCAACTTTCCGTTCTGTCAATAATTTGTTTTAGCTTTTGTTTTAAAAAAAATAATAAAGATAAATTTATACCAATCAAAATTATTGATAAAAATTTAAGAGAAATAAAATTTACAATTATGAGTATATAAATACTATATAATTATTTTTAAAAAATTAAATAAATATGAAATTCACATAAAAAAATTAATTTTTTTTATAATAAATCTCACTCTTTTTCATAATGACTGTACGACGATTACTCACTTCACGATTATACATAGTATTACTTAAAAATAAAAAAATAATTTATGAATTGGCTTTTTTTTTTTTGTTATTTTTTCAGATGAGAAATTAAAAACAAAAAAAAAATCTAGATCTGTAGGAATTTTCTGTGGAGGTTTTGAAAAATTCTGATATATAACCAAAAGTGGTAGATTTCAGAAAATGAATTTCCAAGCTTCGGATAAAGGAAAAACAAATTAAGGGAAAAGAAAATGAAGGAAAAGAGAAATGCATGTAAGAAAATAAACATGATACAGTTCCGCAAAAGGGGCATTTGAAACTTAGACACCAAGTTAGCATTTGAATTCCAATATTAGTTTAAAATAAATATATGACGCTGCGAAACTACTATTCCGTCTACTAGGCGCCCTGTGAGTTGATCTGCTGCAGAAGTTGCTTCGATTCACGAAGAACAACTGCATGCAATCGGAGGTATATTTCATTTTTCCATCCGAATTATTCCTACTTTTTGCATGTTGACTGACAAATACCATCGTAATCGTGTGTGTGTTCTATTTCAGTTTCAAGTGAAAAACATGTTGGATCGATCTAAAAGGTGTGTGTATTTACAAAGGACTTTGGAAAATTTAATGGGAAACGTTGATGCCTGAAATGATCCCTGAAAATGTCATGAAAATACTTTCTCAGAAAATAAAAAAGTGTCCGAGAAAATATTTATACAGTGGTATGGCCTCTGGCCTTGAGGTAATTGACATGTTTTTAATATTTTGGTAAAGCTTCCCCAACAGGTGTTCCCTATAAACAGTACTCCTCGTATATCTTTGCGTGCATTTAATGCTTTATGAGGAAACTTCAAGATTATTCATGAAAATTATACAAGAATAAATCAAAATTATTATTCAAATGCATAGGCTCGACGGATATTATCCTTTCTAAGCTGGTTGACTTCCTCAACAATTCATTCGTTAATACCTTTATTTGTTTTTCTCCAATCAATGGCATTTGTTTGTATTCTTCCATATATCTTGTCATGACCCATGACTACCAGTCTACCAGAGTCTTCAGGCAGAAGCCTCTGCGGCCTTACACCCTTTTGGTTTCCAGCTGATTTCCCTTCTCTTTGGTAACAGTTGCTTTGCGATTTCAAACTTTAAAGGCACAAAGAGAGAAAGCTTGCTTCCCGCGTTTACATTATCCCAACTCTCTCTCCCTCTCTCTCTCTCTCTCTCTCTCTCTCTCTCTCTCTCTCTCTCTCATTATTAATTTATCTAAATGCGTGCAAGCTATTCTCAGATCTCCAACACCCCACCACCCTACACATGATCTCTTGGTCCTCAACAGTTAACATGAATTCTCTTCATGAAGCGCTCTTCATTTACCTCAACATCTCAATCACCTTCCTGGTTAGTTTACATTGCTTTCCTTCTTTTAAACCAAAAGTACCCGTCCCTTATCTCATCCTTTTTCTTTATCGGTTCGAAGATTCTTCTACTTTGATTACTTGCGGAGGTACCTAGACTCCAGTTATATCTCCTTTTCTGGGTCTGTTACGTACTTTCTGGTCGGTTTCATAATCTTGAGAAAACCCTGTGGCGATCGAGTTTGCTAAGTATGAAAGTCATGCATACAAAGATTTAAGGTTTTTCTTTTTCTTTTTCTCTTTCTAACGTTGGTTGCACTGGGTTTGTTCTCATAGTTAGGTATATTTATTCTAACTATTAGCTGGGAAGCTTGGATTGCATTTTTTCATCACGTATTTGTTTTCTTCTAGGAAATCTGCACCCAGAAATTTGGTTCTCGTTTTCTCTCTTAGCAAATAATTTGTTTGGTTATATTCATGGTTTCTCCATTGATGTTTTGCTAGCTCCAGCAAAGAAGAAAATCGATCGACTTTGTTGTTTCCGAGGATAAACACAGGATCTTCAAAAGCAAATTCAAGGCCAGATCGGCGAGGATTCTTAATTGAATCTGGTTCTGTTCATTTCTTTCTTGCTTTAGATCCAAGAATCAAAGCCATGGGAGGCCATATGAGCAAGAAGGCCCCCGAAACTTCCTCCGCTATCAATCTCAATTCCAATTTACAGTACAAAAATGAACTGACCTCTTACGAAGACGCTTGCAGGCTCGACGCAGACCTGCAGTCCTTCGACACCACCCTCCAAGCGCGTACGAATCAGGTCATCAACACTCTTGCGGTGGGAGTGGAAGTGCGAGCCCTTTCATTTGATTCGCTGAGAGAAGTCACGGAATGTCTGTTGGAGATGAACCAGGAGGTTGTTAAAGTTATATTGGAATGCAAGAAAGATATATGGAAGAATCAAGAACTTTTCGAGCTCGTCGAGGAGTACTTCGAGAATAGTTTGCAGACTCTAGATTTCTGTACGACATTAGAGAAGTGCCTGAACCGAGTTCGGGACAACCAATTGCTCATTCTTGTCGCACTTCAAAACTTTGATGAGGAAACAGAAGTGGGAGGAAGTGGGTACGTGAAGACATTGCAGGAGTTGAATAACTTCAAGGCAGCTGGGGACCCTTTCACTACAGAATTCTTCCAAATCTTCGAGTCTGTATATAGGCAGCAGATACTCATGCTCGAGAAGTTGCAACACCGTAAGAACAAGCTCGATAAGAAGCTTAAGTACATTCATGTCTGGAGAAAGGTTTCAAGTATGATATTTGTTACTACATTTGCTGCTGTGTTGATTTGCTCAGTTGTTGCGGCAGCCATGGCTGCTCCTCCACTTGCAGCAGCATTGGCTGCTACTACTTCTATCCCTGTACGTTCAATGGGAAAGTGGATTGAATCCTTGTGGAAAAACTATGAAAATGCTTTGAAAGGACAGAAGGAAATAATTAGCTCCATGCAAGTTGGTACCTATATTGCCATTAAGGACTTGGACAACATCAGGGTTCTCGTTGACAGGTTGGAAATTGAGATTGAGTCACTCATGCAGAGCGCAGGATTTGCCATTGAGAAAGAAGCTGTGAAGATTGCAATAGAAGATATTAAGAAGAAGCTGGGAATGTTCATGAAAAATGTTGAGGAGTTGGGGGTGCAAGCTGATATTTGCAGCCGGGACATCCGGAGGGCAAGAACTGTGGTTCTGCAGAGGATCATAAAACATCCCAACAACTGAATCATGATGACGATGACAATGATTAAAAACTTATAATTTATGTCACAAAATTTATTTATATTTATGGTTTATGATGATGATATTCCTTGATTCTTAGACTGTATCATAAATCCAGGCTATTGGATTCCTGTTTTAGAATATATGTAGTGTGAGATTGGTATTAAACTTCACTTCTACATGTTTAGGGATCAATTTATATCTAGTTTCTTTTTGGAAGGTACATCATCTTTCGATCTTGTTTTTGAATGCAACATCACAGATATGATTTCGTGTCAAATTAGTTTCTTTTCTTGCTTCTATATCCATATCTGTAAATGTAACTGGACCACAACTAAAAAAAAAAGAACGATTCTTGCATGGCTCCTGTAAACTTTTAATCCATAATGGTCTGTCTTACGTACCTAAGAACTGCTGAGCTTCGTGGAGTCTGGTTGTGTTTGTAGCTGTAGCGGTAAAGCCACTTTTATGGACTTTTATAGGTCAAAAATGGTGGCTAGTTGAGCTTGCATTCACACTTGCTTCCGCCATCTTCCACTTGCTTCCGCTATCTTCCATCGCCACCTTTATGGATCAAAAATGGTGGCTAGTTGACAACCTACATCAAGCTTGCGTTCACATTTGCTTCCACCATCTTCCAGTTGCTTCCGCCATCTTCCACCTCCTTTAACTCTTATAAATACATGTTTTTGCTTTTAGAAACCTATCCCATTTTGAAAGAAAAATTTAGAGAAAGAGAGAGAGTTTTAGAGAGAAAAATAGTGAGGTTTCTCCTATATATTGTCTCTCATTTTATAAGAAAGAGTGAGTTTTCTCCTTTTATAAGAGAGGGTATTGTCAATTGTGCTCTCCTTATTCAAGAGAGAAATTCTTGTAATCCTTTTGCTATAAGTGAAATTCTTCTACAATTGGAGTTCCTTATTATTTCTTTTATTCTTTCTCATTTCTACTTCAGTTGTAATTGTATGCCCCGTACCACAACCGCCTAACAGTAGCGGCATGGTTTGATAAGCAGATCGACATTCGTTAGAGTTATTTTATTCGTTTTGGCTCTTAATCCGACTAGTTAAGGTTTGCTATGTATTGTATTAAATCTTTGTATAGTTATTGCACTATATTTTTTAATTATTATGTGAATAAAATCATCTATAATTCGGTAGAGGTAAGTATATTCTCGAATGACATAAAACTTATGTGTGTGATGGAATAGTTTCTGACTGAGAGCATGGGCTCGAAGGTTGTGCCATTATAGGACTTAATTAGAAATGTACTTAAAAGGTCTTGCTGAAGGAATGATCCGAACCGAAGCGTATGCTTAGTACAGGGGGTGGTGAAAGTATGGTGAAGTGCAGAGACGGGTAGTGTCTTGATATCTGTTTCCCTTTGAACAGCTCAAACAAAAGAATTCGTAGTTTTTTTATTTTACACCTCACACCTTACGTGTTTAGTGACCAAAAAACCAAACTAACTTCTCTCTCGCCCCAAATAAAAGAATAATGATAGACTTATCACTATTCTATTATTCTTCTATTACTTTTTTTAATTTTTAAAAAATTTTTCTTTTACTTAATAATTAAGAAAGTTATTATCAGTAAAATTATATATTTTTTAAATTTTTTCTTAATAATTAAATATATTAAAAAAATACTTAAAATAAATAAAATAAATAAAATAAATAAATACACTACAAATAGTAAAGTAGTGGTGAAAGAGTGGGAAGTCTATCTTTACCCCAAACGAAATGCCCTGAGCCCTGAATACTCCTCTCCTCCCTCTCTTCTCCCCTCTTCGTGGAGGATCTTTCTCCTCGCTTGAATCTCTTCATGTAAATCTCAAAAAGTGAGAAAGAACGAACACTCATCAGAGACCTGCGTGTTCCTCCCTCATCGAGTTAGTCATCTCTATGTGATTCTAGGGCAAAATCTGTGCTCCTCTCTCCCTCTTTACTCCATCTATTTTTTTGCTAAAAGTTTTCTAGAGCAAAATCCATAAGCTTGAAACACCCAAATCCTCCAATTTACAAAGTCGGAATCCAAACCTTGTCCCTAGAACTCCATCAAATGTCAAAGCTTAAAACACCGAAAGAGAAACCCAGTTTCACCATTAAGGATTTCCAAAATATTAAGCTTCCTATACACACCCACATGATTCTTTTAGCAACTTCTACCAAAAACAAAGACTTTTACCATGTTGGCATCTTTGTGCCAGCCAAAAAGTGAGGCTCAGATGCTTGTCTTGCATCGACCCTTTTATTTTTCTATGCAGAATTTCGTAGTGGGGTAGCCATTGAAGACTAAGAAAAGTGGTGGTGAGGTATGAAAGGGAGAGGAGAAAGCTTCTCCCAAAAACTCCACCAAATGTCAAAGCTTTTGGCACCGAAATGCCTATTTTCTTCTCCTCAAAACACGTTTCAGCATTAAAAAAAAAAATCCATATCATGTGTGGGATATCAAGGAAGATAGCACAGACAGCTCACAAACAGCCCAGAGTATACAATCCAATTAGCAAGATTTGTGCAAGCATGATTCTAGGATCAATTTTTGATTTGGTTGTAATTTTCTGTAACTGTTTACATGTAAATGTTGTATATTTACGTTACTACCTTCCATAGATAGATTACTCAATTTTTGTGTATATAAAACTTACCTTGTACATCAATACAATTTGAGTTCAGAATTTTTCCAAAATCAATAGCAGTGTTATTCTCTTTTATGGTATCAAGAGAGCCGATCTCTAACAAGATTTAATTTCCTTCTAAAAATGGCTGCAACTCTTGGGTCCCCTGCTAATTCAATTATCACCATCAATGCTTCCATTACCATCAACGAAAAACTCACTCTATCCACCTTCCCTCGATAGAGAGCCCAATACGAAGCATTCTTGATTGGATACGACCTCATCGACTTTGTTAATGGCGAGCGTATATGCCCTGCCATCGATGCCAAAAATTCTGCAACCTCCAAAGCAACGAAATTCCACTGGATTCACCAGGATAAACTAATCCTTCATGCTATCCTCGCTTCCACTTCCACTGCCATTACTCCTCTTCTTGCATCCTGCAAAATCTATCACCAAGCTTGGACAACACTCACCCGTCTCTATGGGGGAAAATCTCAAACACGTGCAATGCAACTTAAAGAGAACTTACATTGCAAACTCGCGGTAGCCGTTTAGTCACTGAGTTTCTTCATGCAATTAAGATAATTGTAGATGAACTTGCACTAATCGATCATCCTATCTCGGATGATGATTTGACCCTTTACATCTTAAATGAGTTAGGTCCAGAGTTTCAGGAGATAGTCGCTCTAATTCGTGCTTAAGAAACCTTATTAAAATTTGAGGAACTTCATGATCTTCTTGTTGGCCATGAATACTATATTCGGAGGATGGAAACCAACTCTACGCAACAACTAATTACCATTGCAAATTACTCGCACATGCATGGAGGATCGAGCATCAATGACAACCAGCGTTCTTCATCTCCTTCAAACAAAGGTTGCGACAACAATAAGAAGTGGGCTTCCAATTATGGGCCGCGAAAATTCAAGCCCAAATGCCAACTATGCAACCAGGTGGGCCACACAGCAAAAAAGTTGTTCCAAACTTGGGTCTAATGAAGTTACTACCAACTGTGTAACATCTTCCAAAAACAATGATAAAAAATGGCTTGTTGATTCAGCAGCATCATATAACATGATGGCTGATCTTTCCAATATTTTCATCCACTCTGAATATGATGGTACTGATGAAGTGGTAATTGGATATGGATCAAGTTTGCCTGTATCTCATGTTGGTTCTTTATTCTTTAAATCATCGAATCATATCTTTCATCTTAAAGATACTTTATGTGTTCCAACAATTAAAAAAATGTTGATTTATGTTCATCATTTCACCAAGCAAAATGATGTTTGTCTTGAATTTCATCCATCTTATTTTTTGGTGAAGGATCAGATCACGGGGGCAACGCTCCTCAAAGGCACATGTGAAGATGGTGTGTACCCTTTGCCAGAGAACTTAGCTATGGCTTCCAAAAATGTGATTGCCTATGTTCTTGAACTTACCTCCAAAGATGGATGGCACAAAAGACTTGGTCATCCATCTTCTAAAATTGTCAATCATTTAATTCGTGCTTTTTCATTACCTACCAATAAAAATGACAATGATGCTTTATGCAATGCATGTTCTCAACAAAAAACCCATTGTCAACGCTTTCATTCTCATGGTTTAACTAGCAAAGCACCTCTTGAGTTAATTTATGCTAATGTTTGGGTTCTTTCGCATAATATTGGTATAGATGGTTCAAAATATTACGTCTTTTTATTGACCATCATACTAAATATATTTGGCTCTATCCAATTTCTCACAAATCATTTTTCCTTAATTTTGAAACCTTGTGGAAAATAGATTTAACACTCGAATCAAGACTATATACTCTGACATCGGAGGTGAATACATTGCTCTTAAATCATACCTTTCGGTTCATGGCATTGGTCATTATACAATTGCTCTTCACACTCCCCAACAAAATGGCATGTCTGAAAGATGGCATCACCATCTTGTTAAAATTGGGCTCACGCTTCAGTCAGATGCACATCTACCACCTTCATTTTGGCCTTATGCTTTTCAAACGGCTGCCTATTTAATAAATAGAATGTCTACTGCAATATTGCAAAATCAAACATAATTTGAAAAGCTCTTACATTAGACTCCCGACTATCTAAAACTCAAACTTTTTGGATGTCTTTGCTATCCTTTGACCCGGCCATATAACAAGCTAAGCCTTTCATCTTCATGGGCTATTCTCTCTCTCAAAATGCATATTTGTGCTTCGAGCTCAAAGCCCATCATCTCTATCACTCGAGATATATCTTGTTCGATGAAGGCAGATTTCCCTTTTTCGAATTGTGCCCTAACACTAGTGAGACCACAAACGCTGCTTCATCTTCTCCTCAAATTGACCCTCTAGTGTTTCTTTCTTTGCCGACAAACCAAGCTCAGTTCGCACCAGCAACTATTTCTCAAGAATTGGGTACTCATCATTCTCTAGCACCCTTGATGGAGACTTCTCCTCCACCGATTCCTCACCAGGTATGGGTTTCTCAATCATCCACTTCAGTTTCAAATGAAGTTTCTCTACCAAATATATCACCAAATTCTAATCCTGTTGTGAGCTAATCACATAATATGGTGACTCGGTCAATGAATAATATTTGTCGACCAAAAAAATCATTTATGGTCACAAAGCATCCGATTCAACCCTCCGTGGAACCCAGCATTGTGAGTGAAGCTCTGTCTGATCCTCATTAGCGAGATGCTATGTCCTCAGAGCTAACAGCTCTCATGCGCCATGGTACATGATAGTGAGTACTCCCTCCCAAATGATGCAACATTATTAGATGCAAATAGGTCTTTCGAATCAACAGATTGGTTGATGGATCCATTGATAGGTATAAAGCACGGTTAGTCACAAAGGGGTTCGATCAAAGACCGGGTCTAGACTACAAAGAGACTTTTAGTCCCGTAGTGAAACCGGTTACCATTCGCACCGTGTTGTCTCTTGTTGTAATGCAGGGCTGGTCACTGAGACAACTAGATGTGAATAACACATTTCTGCATGGATATCTTATTGAAAAAGTCTACATGAAACAACCTCCTGGATTCCAAGATCCTGAAAAACCAAACCATGTTTGTTATCTTCAAAAGGCTATATATGGTCTCAAACAAGCACCACATGTTTGGTATTCAGCCCTTAAACAAGCACTGGTTGAGTTTGGTTTCTTCAATACGAAATCTGATTCTTTATTGTTTGTGTACAATGCTGGTTCTATAATAGTCTACTACTTGGTCTATGTAGATGACTTGGTTGTAACATGAAATGATTCAAAATTTGTGGCGAGTATCATTAGTACTCAACTTGGACAAAAGTTCTCCATCAAGGACATGGGACCACTGCATTTTTTCCTAGGCATTGAGGCTATTCCTACAACTCATGGCTTGTTCTTAACACAGCATTAGTACATCCGAGATCTTTTGGTGAAAACAAATATGAATGGAGCTAAGGACACTCCACTTTCAACCTCGATTCCTTTGAAATTAGATGATGGAGCCTCAATAGTGGATTCTACAAAGTATCATCGTGTCATTGGTGCATTGCAATATCTTTCTCTAACTAGACCCGACATCAGCTTTACTGTCAATAAGTTATCTCAGTTCATGCATCATCTCACAATGACTCACTAGACAGCCACTAAAATATTGCTTCGATACTTAAAGAACATGATTTTTCATGGAATAACCATTCGGAAAAACATACGTCCAGCACTCACATGCTTTATTGATGCGGCTTGGGCAGGCAATTTGGATAATAGAAGCTCTATCTCAGCATATCTTATTTTGCTTGGCACGAATCCAATTTTCATGGAGCTCAAAGAAACAAAGAGTAATTGCAAGGTCCTCCATGGAAGCTGAATATAGGGCGTTGGCTACAGCAGCATCTGAATTAATGTGGATTCTTTCACTCTTCCAAGAAATGAAGTTCACTCTTGAAAAGTCTCATCTACTGTTTCGCGATAATTTAGGTGGTCCTAATCTAAGCTTCAATCCGGTTCAACATTTAAGGATGAAGTATATTCAAATAGATCTTCATTTTGTCAGAGATTTGGTTCAAAAAAAGGTTTTTCAAGTTCGGCATGTTCACACCAATGATTAGCTAGCAGACTTGTTAACAAAACCCCTCTCACGCCAAAGAACAGATCAACTAAAAAATAAGATCAGACTTGCCGATGGTAGCCCGTTCTTGTGGGGGCGTATCAAGAAAGATAGCACAAACAACTCACAAATAGCTCAGAGTCTACAATCCAATTAGCAAGATTTGTGCAAGCATGATTCTAGGATGAATTTATGATTTGGTTGTAATTTTCTGTAACTGTTTACATGTAAATGCTATAGATTTACGTTACTGCCTTCCATAGATAGATTACTCAAATTTTGTCTATAAAAAACTTATCATGTACATCAATACAATTTGAGTTTAGAATTTTTCCAAAATCAATAGCAGCATTATCCTCTTTTATGGGATATGGGGTAATGAACAGTGGTTGATATGTAGCAAAATTCTACAAGACAATTCAGGGGTTTAAAGTCAATTACAAACAAAAACGAATTATGAAAATCATAGACGTTTTATCCAAAAACTTGTGACATAAAAATAAAAATTTTGGATTCGTAACTGATGATTGGTTAAAAAAACATGAGAGACTTTTGACAAACATGATAAAAGTTTAGGTAGAGGAAATAATTTGAACAGTACGATCACGCACTTTTTTAAAAATATTAGATAAATGATAAATTTAAAATTTATGTGAAAAAAATAATGCTAAGAATAAGTTCTGGATAAATTTTTTATAAAAAAAAAATAGATTCCGAATTTCCAATAAAAAAAATTGAATTTTTCATCTTTTTTATAATGTGATCTATTTTTTTAATAAAAAAATCGACCCAAAATTTATATACTTAAATAGATATTATGTGAAGTACACGTCACCTGGCAAAACGAAGCGTCGCGCCAAACTTTCCTCCAGATATGTGGTTGGTTGATAACGAGGGAATTAAAAACAGGGAAAAAAAATCTGCTTGTTGGATAAACTGAACTGCCATGGCCGTTATGGCTCACAGTTTAGTTATGAAACTGTGAGAGACTCAGTTCCCTTTATCTCCACCACAATGGAGGCTTTAAACCTCACCAAAACCACAAACCCATCTCTATCCAAGACCCTTTTCCGCGAATCCCATCTTCTTCGGTCCACCTTCAAACCCCAACTTATCCCGTGCGGTGTCAAAACTCGGAGTCTCCACCGTTCAAGAAATTTCTCATTCACCTTCACTTGCAAGCTGAAGACCCCTCAAGATATCACGAACAATGACAAGAGCATATCCAAGAAGATTGTGCTATCTGAGGTGGCGCCGCCGTTGGGAGAGGAAGGCGGTAAAGGTACCGGAAATGGGAAGGCTCCAGTAAAGTCAGGGCGTGGAGGTGGTGTGATGGGGTTGGTGAAGAAGTTTCCCAGAAAGATTCTGGCGATTTTGTCTAATCTGCCTTTGGCTATTGGAGAAATGTCCACTGTGGCGGGGCTAATGGCCCTGGGTATGTTGCGTCTAAATCTTCTTCTTTTGAATACCATTTTTTCTATTTTTGGAAATTGAGTACGGTTGGGGTATATAGACCGTGGTTAAAAGCTTAGAAAAATTCTTCCATTTCCTTCAATTTTTGTCTATATAAATTGATGATCGCTTAAAGGATGCCATTTTGTGACTGTAAACTTGGTGTCTGTATAAATTGACGATTGCGTAAATGTTGCATTTTGTGACTGTAAATTTGGTACAGGACCAGAAAATATGTGCTTTCATACTTTCCAGCTTCATGTGTACACAAAACTTTAAAATGCCTTGGATTTTGCAAATGATATTTTAGGGCAAAAAGAGATGGCCCCTTTATCATATTGCTTTGGCTTCTTATATTGCTACTTGCTAGTATTATAGTTACGGGTCTTGTCTGTATCCAATGCTTCTGCAGGTACTGTTATTGATCAAGGTGAAGCTCCAGGCTTCTACTTTCAAAAGTTCCCTGAAGACAGTCCTGTATTGGGATTTTTCACTTGGAGATGGATTCTCACCCTTGGGTTTGACCACATGTACTCGTCTCCCATTTTTCTTGGAACATTGGCTCTGCTGGGTGCGTCACTCATGGCCTGCACTTACACAACACAGATCCCCCTGGTTAAGATTGCAAGAAGGTCTGATCAAATTCTCATAGTTGTATCCTCTTTGGCTTGGAATGGGGACACTTTTTCAATCTCGAAACTTCATTTGAAATATGCAGATGGAATTTTTTGGACTCGGCTGAGGCTGTCCGCAAGCAGGAATATTCAGACATTCTGCCCCGAGCAACAGTTCAAGATTTAGGTGTTCTTCTGATGGGATCGGGATATGAGGTAATACCCATCTTATGATTACTTGGTTCGTTTCCTTAATCTTGTTCGCTTTTTCTTTTAATTCTGGTGAAAGTTATTCTATTCCATACATACATCCCCATTGTGTGTAGATCAAGAGTTCGTGCATGTTCTTTTTGGTAGACTTGCATGTACCAGGACAGGATGTGAAGTTCTAGAATACCTTTTATTTGCAATACCCTGCATAAAATTTAATGTTTGGTTGCTGTAGGTTTTCTTGAAAGGGCCGTCCTTATATGCCTTTAAGGGGCTTGCTGGTCGATTTGCCCCTATTGGAGTACATTTAGCAATGCTGCTGATAATGGCTGGTGGAACTTTTAGTGCAGCTGGGAGCTTCAGAGGTTCAGTCACAGTTCCGCAGGGGCTGAATTTTGTTGTTGGAGATGTCTTAGGCCCAAGTGGGTTTCTATCTACTCCAACCGAAGCTTTCAATACAGAGGTTCATGTCAACAGATTCTACATGGATTACTATGACAGTGGAGAGGTAGATATCAATTTTGTTTTGCATCAGTGATAATACAGGGAAAAATAACCTGCTGCAAGTTTTAATAGTTCCTCTTATAAATCTATATTTGATCAAAGGCTTCCTGGAGATCTCCTGTAAGTGATTAACTGTTGTTTTTTCAATCACTATGTATTTCAGTGGGAATTTCCAGTATGTCTTTAACGCACAGGATGTGGGTTAGTGGGCGTTCATCACTCTTATTGTGATGGAGCCTTGAAGCTTTATTATGTAGTATGTATAATGTTCCTTCAGCAATCTTGTAGTGATGACATCTCTCTCTATGATTTCTTTTTTCTGGCTTTATAGGTGTCACAGTTTCACACTGATCTTTCACTGTTTGATCTTGATGGGAAAGAGGTAACGAGGAAAACCATTAGTGTAAATGATCCTTTAAGGTATGGCGGGTTTACTATATACCAGACAGATTGGAGTATTTCTGCACTCCAAATACTCAAGGACGATGAAGGACCTTTTAATCTGGCTATGGCACCTCTAAAAGTCAATGGAGACAAGAAGCTTTATGGGACCTTCTTACCAGTAGGAGATTCTGAATCTCCTAATGTAAAGGGAATGTATGTATTTCTCTATTAATGAATATGTTAATCCTACCAACGCTAGGGGAATGCATGTACGTTATGAGCAGAGCCATGCTTTTTTCCTTTCAGTATTTTCCCTCCAGTCTAATTTATTTTTTCCCCCTTTCACTGGAAATCCAGATCAATGCTTGCTCGTGATCTACAATCCATTGTACTATACGATAAGGAAGGCAAATTTTCTGGAGTTCGACGCCCTAGCTCGAAGCTCCCAATTGACATAGATGGAACAAGAATTATTATCTTAGATGCAATAGGCAGCAGTGGCCTTGAGTTGAAGGTGATGACTTAAAATAACTCTGGTACTAGACCACGTGGGATTTTCCTTGACTGCTTGTTTTTGTTTGTGTTATAACTATTCGTGGTTTCATCTCAGACGGACCCTGGGGTGCCAATTGTTTATGCTGGATTCGGTGCTCTAATGCTCACTACTTGCATCAGCTATCTATCTCATTCACAGGTAAAATTTTTGTCTACTCGATAGAGATTGGCTCTGTATGTAATCACAACCCTCAATAATTTCTGTCTAGTTTCTTAGTGATGTTATATCTGATCATGTCGTGCTGGCCATGCATATTATTTGCATTCACTTTACATCTGAAAACGATGCCTTTAGTGCTAAACCAATGTTTGAATGCAGGTCTGGACTTAAAATGGTAACAAACACTGATAAATCATATGCACTGCACTGTAACTTTTCTAATGTAAAGATGCACAAATGCTTATTAACTAAGAACTTGTAGATTCAACAATGGCTTCCAGTTTTATTTATGCTCGCTCATGTGATATTATTTTCTTCCCTGAGCAATCAAAAGGTTTGGGCCGTACAAGATGGAACAACCGTTATTGTTGGAGGAAAAACTAATCGGGCAAAGGCTGAATTTCCAGAGGAGATGAATCGCTTGCTTGATCAGGTTCCTGAAATAGTTGAGTCATCTCTTTCCAAGGAAGCTGACAGAGTTAGTGGCTAGGTTATTATTGAAGAAACTACGGTGGATTTGGATAGAACTAAGCAAAAACAACAAAGGGAGGAAGATAAAGATAAGCAGTAAATGCAAACAGAGGCTACAAATGCTGTGGATAAATATAAGCAAATGCAAGCAGGGGCTGAGGTAGAGGTATACAGAAAGCTATAAACAAAATGAATATTTATCGATCTTGTAATTTGAATTATTAATCTTTTCCTGATGATAATCTCTCGGACTCCTTGTAACAGACATCCTTGAATAATTGTAAGAAGTTATATTTCAAGTGACTTGGGGCCTTGGATCTTAGGTGACTTGGCCAGGATCCAAGGCCCCAAGTCACAAGATTTTGTACCAGTCTTTCTCTGCCAGGTTTTTATATATTTTTTTGAGATGCCAATACAATATGCATGCAAGCATGCATCTTGTCATCAGGATAAAACGATTTACACAATCTCAGAATCTCGTGTCACGTAAAAGCAAAATTTTCTCCTTCCTTTTAATCAATCCTGAGGGTCTGAACAAAATACAAAACAGGGGAAAAAAAGAGCTAAATAGGCAAAATTCCAACCAGGTCATTGGGTCACTGGGAGACCTTTCAGCATAAAAAGAAACAAACTCATAGAGTAAAAAGAAACTAAGATTTAAGTTTGTTCGGAAGGCAATGTTCCAAAGCAACAAGAGCTACCACAAAAACACTGCAAACCATTAGACCTTAGCCTGATTTCACCATAGCTAAAAGTAAGCTCTTCATTTTCTTGTATCTCTCTTGAAGAAAAGAAGCAAAGGCGGGGCAGCAAAGCTCCCGAGCTTCTCACCAGTTTTGTGGATAAATTACCACCATCACATGAATGGTTGATGAATCGCGCAACATTTCCTACTCTCGTGGCATCGATGTTAATTCTCAGACATGCCTTTCCAGATGGAAGATGCTCCCTCAAAACCAAGAGAGCAGAAGTAAAATGGCCACTTGATGATGATGCGAGTCCATCATACTTTTGTTGTCGATTAGTTGCCTCTTTGGTAGTCAAAACTTCACCCGCATACTCGCATACAAACTGGCCTTCCTCGATGAACTGGTCAGCACACAAACCCCAGCCTTTTCTCCTATCCCTCACGATCTTCAAGCGCAACGAAACCCCTCTCTGAGTCGACCGATTCCCACACTCCAACCCGCACTCGCAACTCGATCCGCACTCGCTCGCCACATCCAACCCATCGAAACCAATACACGGACACCCAGCTTGGTCTTCACATCTGTTGCAATCACACCCGGATACACTTCTACCCGAATCGTCTACCAAGACCAGCCGTTCCACAGGAAGTCTACAGATCGAGTTGTTGGGTCTCGCAGGAAACCCCAAGCCCCAAGCTTGGCGCTGGAATTGCAATGAAAATGAAGGGAGAATCTGTGAAGGGGTGTAGATGAAGTAGGCATAAGGGTGATTATCAACGGTGCTGCGGAATGGGATGGGGAGGTGCTCGAAGGATCTGGAAGCGTCGGAGGATCGGCGGAGAGTGATGGATTTGGAGATGTGATATAGGGATTTGGAGGTCAGAGAAACATTGGATAGTTCTTGTGGAGTTAGCCATGGGAGGACTAGCTCGAAGCATTGGAGGAAAGATCCAGCTGGGTCAGGCTCTTCCTCTAGTTTCTGGTGGTGGTTGGCTTCGCAGCGTTTCCTGGTTCCTAGTGGCCACATGGAGATGGATCGAGAGTGAGACTCTCTCTCGTTTCTGGCGGACAGCTCCGTGCGTTAAATGACCAAATGTCTCCTGACCTGAAACGCCAACCTTTTTCGGTTATCCAAACAGGAATAACGTGCGTTTAACTACCAGCTAGACGTATCAAAACTACCTATTTTTTTCATCTAAATATTTTACACAATTTTTGAGATGGAGATGATTTATCCACTTCACAATACTAAATATTCAATAAGAATTCTGCAAACAAATATAAAGTGTATAAATGTCTCATAATCATTTTAAAAAAATTATTATTAAAAAATTATTCTTTTTTCGGTAAATCTCATATTTCTTTTATTTTTTTCAAAACGATTACAATTTACGATTGTAAATATCTTTTCGCTTCAATAATAATGTGGATCTACAGAGTATTTAGTTTAGAAAATTGTGAAAAATATTAGACATTTGCATGATTAACGTATACATTGTATACGCCAGTACCATGATTAAGTGGGGATACCCAGAACCAAAAAGGACTGAAAATAGTTAGAAATCCACAAAAAGGATAATATTCTTCATGGCTATGTTTCAAAAACAGAGCGAGCAAGCAGAGTTTCGCTGCCTTCACCCATGAATGCCCTGCATTCCCTTCCCTGGTCATCTTCAAAGAGTGATATTAAAGACAACATAAGACAACATCTACAAATTATGTACATAATTCAAAACTTCAGAACCTGATGCTGCCGCACGGGAAGCACTAAGTTTCGATCATCAATTGAGAAACTCTGAACATTTCAACCCCAACGTACAAATTAAAATGTTATAGGGTACAACGGGGCTTTATAACATAGATCCTTTATTTATACATCTCTTTAGTTGTGTGTTGTTACAACAATACTTCTCCGGCTGATGTTTGAATCTGGACCAACCTAATTTACACTAGTTGCAAGGCCTCTTCACGCTTGATGTCGAATACCTTGATAAGGACATCCTCCACAACCTAGTTAATCCAAAATGACACAAAGATTGTCACACAGCAGTAATGCAAGTTGACCTAACTCAAAATGGGATTTCTAGCTTCAGAACACCATTTGCCTGTAAAAAAAAAAAATTACCTTATACGGAGTAGAGGCACCAGATGTTACACCAATTGTTATTGGACCCTCTGGCAGCCAGTTTTCCTTCTCAACCAACTCCCCATGCTATCACAAATTTACGGTAAGATAATTCAAAGACAAATTATTTATAAGAAAATGAAAGAACAAAAAAGGAGAAGTAAAATAAGAAAAGATTCGGAATCCAAAATCAGTAAAAAATAATGGAATTCTATGCATTGGCACTTACATTCAGCTTATATGAGATTTTTTTTCCAGGACCTATTCTCTGCTCGCTGTCAATCCAATATGGTGTGAGGTATTGCTTGAGTTCCACCCACCAATCACCAACATAAGATCTAGCTTTTCCTCTACCAGCTTATACATCGCATCTTGGCGCTCCTGCAAATGAAATATGGGGATGTTACTCATGTAAATCGGTTGGTCGTGACTGGTGAGTGGCTAATGGGGATTGGCAGAAATATTTTTTCTCTTCCTTTATTGTATTATGGTATAGCTAACAAGGAGGGATGAGGAGTAGATGGAGATGATGTAAAGAAAGCAAAACCATGACACTAGGGTAAAGAAACTTACTTGAGTGGCATCACAAATGGTATTGAAGCTTATGAAGTGCTCATTAATGTTTTCCACTCCATACTTGCGCAACATTGTCCTCTCTACTAATTTTCCTGTGAAATTGTATGACATATTCTATTGGGTAAGTGGAGATTTTATATAAATATCACAAACAATTCCTTCTTCTAAAAATGAAACCTGATATAGCAAAACTAACCAATCTCTTCTGTCTCTCCCTTGAGCATTGTTGTTTGATTTGCAATGCCAACTTTTAGCAGGTCAACATCTGGATCAAACCCCTTTGAAACTGCATATTTAAATTTCTGCAGGCAAGCCAATTATCACCTCTAATCCGTTGCATTACACCAAAAATACCAGACAGTGAAGCTTTAAACGAGCAACAGCAACCCGTACCTCTAGAAACTCCTCTTTGGTTAAGCTAGATCCATTACGTTCACCTCCAAGGATGTAGTCACAAACATACGTTGCCTGCATTCGTTCAGAAGTTCATTTTATAATGCATACCTTATTCAAAAGAGCTTGTACACCAAAAACAACAAACCATTTCCAAAAGGAAGAAGGTATTAGCTGCATCTAGGACATACCTCTGCCATAATCTTGACGATAATATACTTTCCTGCAAAAGATGCAGTTGCTACAGTTTCTTCATGAGCATATTTTCCATGAATGATTGAGGTGTAATCTCCTTTCTTGTGCTTCTCGACAGTATTCCATACCTTCACACAAACTTAAAAAGATATCATATGAATAAAAAAAACAAATAAATCATTTTGAAAAGAAAAATGAACTCGCGAAACAAGCAGCCAATTTCTGCAAAAGGTACCTTAGACACCCATGGGCAAGTTGTATCGAAAATTTGTACATTTTTATCACTCAAAGCCAACATCTCATCCACTGCAGCTCCAAAAGCAGGCAACATCACAACATCACCCTTATTTACAACTTCAAAGTGCTTATTCCCTTCCTCAACGGGAATATTCTGCACCTCCGTCTCCTCCAGCCGCTGCAATAAATAGTAAGAATATATGATTGATGCCATATAAGAAGGTCTACACCTATCTTCCTCGGAATCCAGCAGCAGAAAACATCCAGAGAAACAATTTCAGAAAGTTCCTTTCAAAATCTAGTCGCTGTAAACTTTGGTTGTAATTTGGAGACCTTATTAACAGTGGGTTGTGAATGATTTCATTGGTAATCCAGATCTTCTCATCTGGAAACTGTTTCCTCGCTTCATAAGCAATTTGGACAGCCCGCTCAACGCCCCGGCAAAATCCGTAAGCTTCCGCCAGTTTCACGGTAACATTTCCCTGTGTATACTCATTTCCATTTTCCTTCAAAGTCTTTCTGATGTCACCTGAAATTTCCACAAACAAAAACACCAATCAAATCACCAAAAAGTAACAACGTATTTAAAAGCCACGTTTATTTACGAACAAAATCATGATTGGAATACAAATATTCTTCATTTTCAAATATTTTTTTATATTTTTATATAATTATTACAAATTTTAAAACTTTCAATAAAACATAAAAAATAATTTAATTTTTTTAAATCATAAAATAAAAATAATATTTTAACTTTATAATATTTTTATTCGATTTTTTTCTCAGTTTCCAAAACCCTATAAAATATTTTAATTCTAATTATTTAATTACTATTCACAACATATGTTATTATTATTCATATATTTCTCATTTTATATTATCTATGTAATCAAATGAGATTTAAAGTCCTAAACTTGCATCTAATGGTTACATCACAAAACTTAACTATGATAACATCAACTATCTTGAAAATGTTTTTGAAAACCTAATATATATAAAATCACTTGAAAATTTTTAAACAGATATTAGATTTTGTTAGTAATTTATTAAAATATATAGTAATAATAGAGTCTATGATATGACATATATTAGATTTTTAAATCCCTCGAATCGATTCATAGTGAGTAGGTGTTATTATAGTCACGCCTAAATAAGAATGTCACCTCCAATTAATTCCTTCTACTATTTCTCAATAATAATAATCTTTATATAATAATAAGCATTTATCCACTTTGCTATAAAAATAAATAGTAAATTCTCATTTCGTTTCAGTGATTTTCTGACTTCACTCTTTTATTCAATTTTTGTATATACTATCCATGCAAAAGTCTTAGTAGATTGTGTCAATGATTTATTTTATGTGATTTCTACTGGTTGCATTGATAAAGCCTACTGTTGTGTCCCTTCTGTCAGTTGGTCAGATCAGTGCATGCGTTAGAGTTACTCTTTATTTTAGTTGGTAAGTGTGCATGCATATAGGTAATGTCAATTTGTCAGACATTAGTACGGATAATTGAGCTATATATATAAACGCGAATCCGGTTGTAAGAGTAATTTTCGTCTAATAATTTTGAATAAATATTGGCAACAGTCACTATTTCGCATCATCCAATCCACATCTAAGTAAAATGACTAATTTGTCCCTATAATAAAATGCACTTCCTCTCTCTGATTACACTCCCCCACCTCCACCCCGCGTTTGCATGCTCTCCCCCACCCGGCACCCCGACCCTCTTCCCCACCCGGCACCCCCACTCGGCATCAATGGTATCTTCCAAATGGATGGGGAAACCCATGGGAGAGTGAGGCTGTAGGTAGGAGAAATCGAGGCTATGAGTGGTTGGGGTAGGCCAATGGTGGCGGCTAGAAGTTATGGGTGGCAGTATACGACGGCTAAGGTGGAGAACCCGTATATGGGTGAAACCCATTTTGGGAGAGAGGGGGCTGCGTGTGGGGGCTTCCATGAAGGTTTGAAGGTTGCTGGAGGTGGCCGGCGTGAGCAGGTGGCGATGGTGGTGGTTAGTGGCATTGCAGGTGGTGTACGACCTTGCTGGGTGATCTGAGAGATGGATCGGATAGGGGAGGGAGTGTTGAGAGATGGCTGAGCTGAGAGATGGGAAAAAAAAAAAAAACATGACACGTAAGGTGTGCTACGAATCAGCCGTGAACAGTGGCTGATACGTAGCAAAACTCAATAATTTTTTTCCCATTTTACCCATTAGCCTTTACCCTTTTCTGTTTTAATCCCTCACTTTTTCTTTCCTTTGTACATATTTTTACCTTTTTACCCCCTTATGTTTTGGTCTTTTTCATTAAAATATGTCAGAATAACAGCTTTTTTATTAGACAATCTACTTTCCAATTTTACCCTTATTTGTATTCCAAAATTTCAATCTGTTTGCCTTTATTTTTGTTTTGCCGATAAATATTTCAGTCTTTTTACATTTGCGATCTTATCACTTCTTCTGAAAGATTTAAATATCAACCTAATATTTTGCTTTCGTTTGTGCTCACTCTATTCTCGCTTTCTTAAAAAAAAAATTGACCATGTCTTTCGAATTGCACCTCTTGAATTTCGACAGTTCTGGGAGAGGGCTTGTGAGAGTGAGAGGAAAGTGGCGGATATGGGATTTTTTCATTCACTTACATGGAAAAAGAAAAACAAGAATACTCACATCTATGAAAAAAAAATGCGAAAAAAATACTGAAAGGAAGAGAAAAATAAAATTCAACCCGAAAAAAAAAATCTAGAAAATATTAAGATTTATTGTTTGTTGTAGATTAAAGGAATTTGAAAACTTATAGGCCCAACAACAAAATTAGTAAAAGAAAAAATAAACAATAAACATGAATCGAAAAGATAAAAACACTAAAAATGCATATCTGAAATGTAGAAGCTTAGATTTGGTAAATGTTGTTTTTCTTTGTTGAGGACAAGATGAGAGAAGAGAGACAGTGGAGATGGGAAGGGAAAAGACAAGAGAGTGAAGAGAAGAAAGGTGAGAGAGAGAGAGAGAGAGAGAGAGAGAGAGAGAGAGAGAGAGAAGCGGGGGGAAGAAGAATCTGGAAGAGGTGAAATTAGGGGAGAGAGTATAATGATGCTTTTATATGGGGCAGTGTAGGGTTAATTTTTTGGTGAAAATGGCACCGTTTTGGATTTGGGAATAATATTCACATTACAAAAATCTGGGTCTCGGAAGAGAATGATTGGTTCTGACCCAGCCTGCATGAACCAGTTGGACACCACCCTGAACAAGCTAGTTGTGTTTTTAATTGCAATTTGTCTAATCCTCTCTTATAAGTACATGACTGACAACTAGGATAGATTTGATAGAGCAGGAGAGAATTCCGAAACATATAATTGTATTAAAAATTTAAAATATCGTAAAATTTAAAATTTAAATTTTTTCACCTAATATATGAATTTTACATAAAATTATATTAAGAACTTAAAATGTAAAAAATAAAATTTGAAATGTTGTAAAATTTTATTTGTTTTAATTTATACATTAATCATTATTGCAAATTTAATGATAATGTTTATAAAAAAAATCATTATTTAGCTATTAGCACATAGATTATTTAACTTTTTTTCACTTAATATATAAATTTTACATAAAATTGTATTAAGAATTTAAAATAAAAAAATAAAATGTTGTAAAATTTTATTTTTTTATTTATACATTAATAATTATTGAAAATTTAATAATAATGTTTATAAAAAATTTTCATTATCTAGCTATTAGCACATAGTTTATTTAAATGTTTTCGCTTAATATATGAGTTCGTTAAAATATTTTTTCTGATGTCTTTTTTTTTTTTACAAATTTGTTGCTTTTGCTTTACTGTTTATCAATCTGGCTGTTATCAATTTCTTGTATTCGCATTGTTCTTCTGTTTCTCCTCTACTTTCTGGTATGTTCTTTGTTATCTCATTTAAAAAAATATTATTCAATTTTTTCATATTCATATAAATGCACTTGTAATTAAGATAATTGTTAATATTATATCTTTGTTACGTGAATATTCGATTTTCTCATTATATTAATTTCTTTTAATACATTTGTTTTATTCTAAAATCTACTATCTTATTTGATCCTCTAATATTTGCATTTGTATATATAATAAATATTTTTATTATATTTTGTTTTTTATATTATAAAAATATAAAAAATATAATATAATAAAATTTTAAACATTAATTTATGCCAATTGGTAAGATAACATTATTATATTTGCATAAGAATAGTCTGCATAGAAATCTTAAGAGTTCTTATACTCTTGACCACGTAATCGATTTGCAATAGTCTTGTGGGAATGTTGGCAGGAAAGCTAATCTCTACTTTGAATGTCTTTGATTGATATGGACTTTGTATTTTTTTTACATTACTATTATTTACTTTTCCTTGATTATTAATGCTACGGTTTTTATTATTTCTAAACAAAATGTTACAAATTATTATTATATCTTTAAATAGAACACTAATTTATATATAAAATTTATATTTATTTTTTTACTTTTAAATTTATATAAACTTTTCATTATTATAATTATATACTTAAATATTTAAATAGGACGCTAACTTGTATGTAAAGTTCATGTTTATTTCTTTATTTCTATCATTTGGCTATACATACTATATATATTGCCCTTAGCGCATATATATATATATATATAATTACCATACAAATTATGCTTCCACTAGACAAACGTATTTTACTATGTCTTAAAAATATTTCCATAACGTGTCATGGACGTCTTTACTCTTTACTAATCAAATAACAATAGATACACAAAGTAAAGCATACATATTTATATTTTTCCACAAAATAATATTAAATACTCAACAAAACTTTAGGATATCCCATCCCACCTATTGATGATCGATATCTAGAAACGTTTCGAAACAGTCCCAAGTCCCAACTAATTGAAATATGGAAAAGAAAAACATAAAAACAAAACAAATCTTCCATAGTCATTTTCAAAAGACAAAAAATCTTCAATGGTCCAAATAAAAAAATTTGATATTACGTGACCAGGCAAAAATAATTGACATATGTCTTAATTTTTTTGAGTACTGTTAGATATAATTATAAATTGTGTAAATATTATACATTTTTTTAAAAAAGAATATAGTTTATTATTAAAAAATTAATTTTTTTATATAAATTTTATATTTAATTTTTTAAAAAAATATGTGATACTTTCGTAATACATAATTATAAATATCATTATTTTTTTATTTTACTGTTCAAAGTAAATTAAATACACGTTCGAGTTGCTTTAATGTCAAATTTTACGGCAAATTTGTATTTATTTGCGTAAGTAGCAAATATTTTTGATCCATTGCGGGACCCATCATATCTAGATGGAGTGGATCGAGTGTTGCAGAACTCCGCAGATAAAAGAGCACCACGGCATATTATACAGCTCCTTTCTCTACAATTTTCCAAAAACATTCCCTGGCAATGGAGGGTTGCTCTCTACAGTCACCGGCTGTAACCACTATACCATCTTCGCTATTCCCTAGTGGCTTCATTGAGAAAACTTTTGTTCATGGCCAAGTCCTCAAATTTCGCAATTCAAAGGGGTGCTCAAATGCCAGAAAGCTCAAATTTCTGAGTACCAGAGCTCAAGCTTCAGGTATATGCTTAATTCTCCCACATTTTATCAACTTGTGAAATGGGTATGCTCAAATATATCCAAGACTTTGACTCCTTTGTTTTGGGTTGTTATCTTTGATCTTTTGATCTCGTATCTATCGCCCTATGTCATGGACGGATGGGCTTCCTGCTATTAAATAAGTTTTCATCATAAAAACGTAGTGAAATTTGGCATCATGTTTTCCAATTCCACCCACTGCATTAGTTGCCTTTGAGTTTCAATTTCTCAATCGGCCCATATAAAGTTGTTGACCTTTCACAGCAGACGTGTGCCAGATATCATTGTGGTAACATGGTGTTGGGGAGGAAGTTATTGGCCTTTGAGCATTACGTGAAGTCATACTATGGGAGGGGGCAATTCATGTGTATATATTCTACAGAGACGTGGAATATTTTTAAATAGTTAGGGAAAGTGTCAAGCTTAGGGGAGGGTGTTTCTAAATCATGTCAACGAATGAAGGACTTATGTAATTTCAATTAAAGAAAGCAATGAGGACCATCATTTGGTCAACTGCAACTGTACTGTTCAACCTGCGATTATGCTTTTGTAGGAAGGTGCTGAACTACATAAATGCTTGGCATGTGTGTGTGTGTGTGTGTGTTTAATAACTAACTTGACCTGTTAATTAAAGAGAGATTTTTTTTTTTTTCATTCCCTCTCCTGCCGTTCCCCTTCCACCTTAGGCTTAGGGTGTGCCAAAACATAGTTGTCCTTGCATATCATCTGATTGTGTATTGTTGTCTGTGGTTTTCCTACAAGGCACAGCAAAAGTCAGGTCAGAGGCAGTTGAAGCACTTCCAAAGAAAGATTTGAAAGATGATGATCTTGTATTTGTTGCTGGTGCCACTGGTAGAGTTGGCTCACGCACTGTGAGGTTGCTTTCTGCTTTCAACTCAACTCTATATAAATTATCATTCAACAGGTTGCCTGATTTTCAAAAAATGTTGAGCTTTGATGATCATTTTCAGGGAACTTTTGAAACTTGGGTTCCGAGTCAGAGCTGGTGTGAGGAGTGCACAGAAAGCAGAAACTCTTGTGCAAGTACAAGTTTAATCGTTAATTATATTATTATACTACCACTTTTTTTTTTTTTTTCTAAAATATATTGGTATTGAGAAACTAATAATCCATTGCAGAGTGTTAAACAAATGAAGCTATATGTTGAAACTGCAAGTGAAGGAACTCAGCGTAAGGAAAGAAAGCTTTCAGTGTTTCACTTTCTTATTACATGTAGATGCTATTATATTTTGAAACTTAGGTTGGATATGAACATTGCCCTTAACAAAATCTACTCCTATAGCATATAACAGGTTGTTTTTGGTCTTTAGCCCAGCTGTAGAAAAGCTTGAAATTGTGGAATGTGACTTAGAGAAACAAGATCAGATTGGACCAGCATTAGGCAATGCATCTGTGGTTATATGTTGCATCGGTGCCAGTGAGAAGGAGGTCTTTGATGTCACTGGACCTTATCGGATTGACTACCTGGCCACCAAAAACCTTATTAATGCAGGTGAGTGAAGATACTGCTGGTTATGGCTTTTCATGGTTAAAGTATTTTGGCTTAACATCCATCATGAATTCATATTTTTGCAAAATCTGGCCGAAATCTCATAATATTTCATTCTGTCGGATCCAAAAGAAATCTACAGAACAAAAAAAAATAATCTAGAAGCAATTGAATGCAAGATTTTCTAATTAATTAGTTGTTCTTGGTAAATCTTGTTAAGAAATTTTGGTTTTCCTCTTGCGGAATGCTGCTTAGACCTGCCAAATTCTGCATGGTCTCACTGGACAATTTTGGGTTAAATAACTTTGAACTAGTTTGTTCTAAATTGCCTGAACCTTGTGCAATTAGTTTTAAGTTAAACACGGTTTTAAGTTGTCTGAACTTTGGAGAGTTAAGCCCTGCTTGTGAATTATCAGCTTCCAACTTTCCTTGGACTTGGCCTGGAATTTGCTTCTGAACTCAGGCAGGTCCAAACAACAGTTTTATAGTCTTCTTTGTTTGCCTTAAAATCTGTGATTTGGGGTGACGGGAAGAAAAATGTGGTGTCAGTTGCTTGTTCATTTTGTGGACAAAAGTTGACTATGTTAACCAATTATTTTTTACTTAAGCTCATCACTTATTTTACTGTGCAGCAACTATTGCAAAAGTTAAACACTTCATTTTGCTTACCTCACTGGGAACGAATAAGGTTGGGTTTCCTGCTGCTATTTTGAAGTAAGTCTGGAAGCTTTCCTCCTCACAGTTTCCAGTATGTTGATTAGCTCAGTATCAATAAAAGAGAACCATTCTGTACTTTCTTAATTGTTAGATTTATTTTATTGATGGTCTTTATCTTCTGCTTCTATAGTTTGTTTTGGGGAGTTCTGATATGGAAAAGGAAGGCAGAGGAAGCACTGCTAGCCAGTGGACTTCCCTACACTGTTAGTGTTAATAGTACTAACTGCTGAAAAGTTTGATCAAATATGGCGTTTTGGTGTTTTATTACTCATTTAATAGTCTTCTTCAGATAGTGAGACCTGGAGGCATGGAGCGGCCTACTGATGCTTACAAGGAAACTCATAATACTACCCTCTCTCAAGAAGATACTTTATTTGGTGGCCAGGTGTCAAACCTTCAGGTATTCTTCCAATGCAAATTTTTAGAAGATTGCGATAAAAACTTTGCCCGGATCAGAACTCCCAATTGATTGTTACTTGTATTATTTATTACCGATAAATCATGGTATCATTCAATCTATTCAGGAGCGTTAAGATATAAATTAAATAACAAAATCTACCTCGTCCCAAGAGTTTAAGTTTTTGGGACAAGTGGTGATTTCATATGGTATCGGAGTAGATGTCCTGAGTTCAAATCCCGACTCTACACTTTACCACATTTAATTAGATATTCCACATATTGGACCCACTCATTGAGGGGGAGTGTTAAGATATGAATTAAATAATAAAATCTACCTCTTCCCATGAGTTTAAACTTTTGGGACAAGTAGTGATTTCATATGGTATCAGAGCAGAGGTCTTGAGTTCAAATCCTGACTTTACACTTTATCCCATTTAATTAAATATTCTATGTGTTGGGTCTACTCATTGAGGGGGAGTCTGGCTCACACTTGAGGGAAAGAGTTGAGATATAAATTAAATAATAGAATCTACCTATTCCCATTGGCTTAAGCTTTTTGGACAATTGATGATTTTTCACAAGGAGTATCATTCAGTTCATTCACTATTCAATAGGTGTTACTGAAGAATGATTAAAAGCTGTCTGAATGTTAGCATGCCAATAAATAAAGGTTGCAAAGGTGATAGCTAAGTTGCGTCCCACTTTTACTACTGAGGTTGGGGCATTTTATTATTTGACTGGAATCATTAGGTGAGGACCAGTCATTGTATGGGTGATTGAGGCCACATGGAAACACATATCCATTAAGGAGTACTTTATCAATAGATAGAAAATTTTGTCTCACTTACTTATCTTGTAAGTATATTTTGTGATTTAGTCACTTCTCTTTTTTTCTTCATGGATATATTTTTCTCTCCCAAACATTGTGTACATGCTCAGGAATTTAAGAGAAAGAATTGAAAATGATGCTTTGGATAATAGGTTTATCCATTTTGATGCTAGGGAATGCTATGAATCATTTGTTGATTGCTTTCTCAACATTGGAGAACTTGAGTAAACCAATAGTTCATGTTACATCCTGTAGGAAGAAAATGTCTCTATTATATTGACAAAGTAGTGAAACTGAAAGTTCAAATGCTAAAGAGTCCTGAAAGTTCAAATGCTAAAGAGTCATCCATAGTTATATTTGGTCAAAGAAACATGTTATTTTCCTATCAAAAGACACAAGCAACCTTTGTTGATGCAGGTGGCAGAGCTCATGGCAGTCATGGCCAAAACCAGGAGCCTTTCATATTGTAAAGTAGTGGAGGTAATTGCAGAGACAACTGCGCCAATTACTCCCTTGGAGGAACTTCTTAAAAAGATTCCGTCTCAACGTGCAGACATCTACTCACCAGAGGTAGTTTTGTTATTTTCTTGCCTAAGTAGGTGAAGAACACTTTGACTTGTATTCCATGGACATTGAACTTGCATGAAGAACTTGAGGCTTAAACTACTGAAGCAAAAATTCAAATCACATGGCAGTGCTTTATATTTGACTGCCATGGTTTATCTAAGCTGAACGTTTTCATCTTTTAACTCATTCTACAGAAGTTTACCTCTTTACTAATGACAAGTGCTTTACCCCCAAAGGCTACAACCTGATTCTTTTGTTCCTTACTGATTCATTTGTTGTCATTAGTGTCGTGAGCTTTTACCTTTCTCACTATCATAATTCATCTCAGGTATATCTAGAGTTTCTATAAGCCTTCTTTTTCAAACATTTTCCTTTAAATAGTTTGTCGTGTGAAAATAAGAGAGTATTGAACATCCTGAAGCAGAAATGGCACCTCTCTGGTTACCTCTTGCCTATATCCGGTCAGGAGATAATTGATTGCCAGTGGCTAGGTAGGAGGGTGAATAATAGGCACCTGGCCATAAATCCACTGTGTTAACTATTTAATTGGATATGTCAGAAGTGAAACTATAGCTAACCACGGAAGGAGCCAAATGAATTGTTACCTTTTGTGTCATCAGGAATCGGGCGCTGCAGGTCTGCCTGATTCAGCTCCATCTGTGACTGTCAAACCTGAGGAACCAAGCACTCCAATTAAGAAGGAATCTTCCAGTGCAAAAACAGTGACAGCACAACCACTCTCTCCATATACCGTGTAAGAAGATTTATGTCTTGCCTTGTCTGAAATATATATTTTTTTATGGCAACCAATTACTTCCTTTGGTTTTCCCATTTTCAAAGTTATCAATAATCAAAACCACCTACGTCACCCTCTCCAGAAGCAGTTTTCACAACATTTGGAACTTAGGCACTTTGGTGATAAGTAATCAAACCTGAAAATCTCATTATGCCTTCAGACCAATATATGTCAAGAATGAAAAACTCTGGGCATAAATTTATTGGTGTGGGTCATCCAACACTCTGTTCTCAGTCATATCATTGTTGTCTTCTTTGTTTCTGTTGTTATTTCACAGTTAGATGATCTGAACCACCAGTATCTTCTACTGCACCTGTTGGTTGGAAAAACATAAACATCATTGATGCAGTTAGAAATTGGACAATTTTTTTTATGAGCTGATTCATTTTGGTAGTTATGAGGACTTGAAGCCACCCAGCTCTCCATCCCCAACACCAAGCGGTCCCAAAGAAATGCCTTTATCACCATCTACTGGAGGCAATGATGCAGCAAAGACTCTTGTGACTGGTGTTGTTGAAAAAGTTCCTCCCCAGAGTTCAACTCATCATTCTTCACCCTACGCTGTGTAAGTCTATTAATGATCATGAACAGCTACTACCATAATCTCCAATCTTAAGTTTGCTAGTAAGATTCTTCTTATTTATATTCCCATCTCCTATTTTGTGTCATCCATGAAGGCTAAAGGTTCATTTGTCCCATCAAGGCCACTTAGCAAAATACCTGTTACAGGAGTGCAGCCTCCCAACAAGAATCAATTAAAGAAACAAAAGTATAGACAAAATAAATCCGGCCTGGAAGCAGATTCTCCTTTATAATTCAAAAAATAAAAAAATGCTCCTTTATGTTTTCAAATGGCTCATGTATGCTGTTTAGGGTGAAAAAGGCTTCTGTGTGCAGAATATTGGCATATGTCTTGGTTGTAAAGGTCCTCAGTAGTTCATGAACAATATGATACCAATTTTCCCCTTCCAGACATAGGCGTTATGGTGATTTCCCCCTCAGTTGCTTAATATTCCTAGGTGTTTCTGCTACACTAAACCAGAAAAGGAAAGAAAAAAAAGGTGTTCTGCTACATAATACCCATCCACCTGAGGGATGAAGTCAATATTTTTATTTTTATTTTTGTGTTCTCAAACCTGGAATCCTTAAATGCAACACAAGAAGCTATTAACTGATTTTTGGTTTGATATAAACCTTTTGTTTGCTGTCCCTTGCATCTTATTCTTTATTTTACTATTCACCTGTTATGGGCAAACTCTGTTTTCAGATATGATGACCTGAAGCCCCCTACATCTCCGTCTCCTAGTGCACCAACTGCATCACTCCTCCCAACACCTAATATAGATGGAGGATCTGACGGAGGTACCTTGTCAGTCAACAACATAGCTCAATCTCTAACGTCAGATGAACCAAGGGATAAACAGCATCATGCTGGACCAAAGCCAAGACCACTTTCACCTTTTACCATGTGAGTTTTTCCTGGGTTTCCATCTTTGAGTCACTTTTCATTTGACACATTTTTGTGAAGGTTATCTAGAGGGGGAGTTTACCAGATCATTCTGCTCTGTCAAGCTTTTCTAAATAAGGATAAATAAACACTAAAACCATCTTCATTCGACATGCATATAAAGCGTGTATTTAGATTTAGACCTTAGATGGTTCATTTTTGTTTTTGTTTTTTATTTCACACAGTTCTGATTTAGGTAACGTCCCTTTAATACTATAGGGGACTACCATCTTATGAACTAGACTTTTACTTTCTTTTTGCCAATTAAAAACCAGGTATGAAGATTTGAAGCCTCCAACATCCCCAATCCCATCACCCCCAAGGAGATCTTAGAGAAATTACCGCTGATCCTTTTCATCAAGGTAATAATTCAAAGCTGTCATACCTTTTTTACCTGGGAGGATAATTATCCCTCATTGAGGCTAAATCCTCAGCACAAAAGTGACTTTTGAGTGCATGACTTGGATCAGAAACATGGAAGTATGTCGCGACGGTGGTTTAAACACGTATACTAGTAATCACTGAGAGGCAAGCAACTGAAATTGCGGGAGTAACTTTTAAGGATGATTCTTGTATATTGTTAACATTGATCATTACATACAATTATATATCTGTTCTATATATACTCTTCCTTTTATCTTTTTCTTTCTTTCTTTCTTCTTCTTCTTCTTTTTTTTTTTTTTTGGTATTCAAGGTGTAAACAACAGCAAGTTCAGTTGGACTTTAAAAAAATAAGATCAGTACTCTATGTTCCCTACTGTCCTGTATTATGATCTTCTTTTGTTAGGAGCAGCCTTGAGCTGTAAACTTAAATTTGCATGGCATGGTATTTGAAACATTCATGGTGACAATGTTCCAAACTGCCCAAGATGTTTTATTAGTCAGTAAAACTTATTTGGATGGCACTCCAGTTTTTTTTTTTTTTTTTTAATAGCGTCAACCATTTTGGTTTAGCGGCCGAAATATAACAATTGGTAACAAATAAACAACTTCCAAAATCTTGTATCAAGTTAAGTTTAATTCGTGTCAAGTCAGATTCTTTTTTTGTTTGGTAAGTAGGAAAATTTTATTCATCAAATGAAATGGATGAAGCTTATGTACATAAGAAGTATATAAAAGAAACATTTAATTACATTTTAGAATAAATTAATCAGATTCAGATCTTATCAATCCTAATTCAATCTAGTTAAATCAAATTGATCAAATTTTTCAATATGAGTCCACCACTGAAGATGGGTTCCGATAAGGTCAGCCTTTTTATTTTAATTTATTTGTTTATATCCTTACACATTTAAAAAAAAAAAATTATTAAATCATTCAAAAACACATTTTTATAAGTAATTTAAAAAAAAATGTCGGGAATCATGTCGGGACACATTTGTCGGGTTAAGTAGCATTTTCCCTTAATTATTGAATCGGGGTTTTAGATCGTGTTAAATCAAACTAGCACGTAGTCAATCCTAACTTGATCCTTTTAACTAAATGTTATTAACCCATTAATATCATGCAGAGTCACATATTACATATAAAGAAAAAATTATTAATTCTAATCATTTTAGTGATATCCAAAACGCCACAAGGTGCTCCGGAAATAAATATCATGAATTTTCTCCAAATATTGGTTTATCTTTTAAGGCTATTCATTACATCTAAAATAAAATAAAACCTCTACAAAAAAAGGCTAATCATTACATGAGAAATGCTACACATCATCCTACACCACACATTTTATATATTAAAATATTATTTTTTATTTTTTTTATTTTTTATTTTATTTTATTCTTATTAAACTAATTAAATTATTTTATTTATCATCCACACACTACATATTTATTATAGAAAAAATGAAAAAAAAATTAAAATAAGTGTGGTGTATGAAGTGTGAAGATGATAAATAGATTTTTCCTCGTTACATAGTCATGCAGCGAAAATAAAGCTAAATTTTCAATGTATCCCAAAATTTCATTAGAAATTGTATTGGAAAGAACGCCTAAGTATTGTTTAATATATATATTTTAAAAACAAATATTAAATTTATATTAAAATTTTAATTTTTAATAATAAATTATATATATTATAAAATAATTATACGACTCTTACCTGTAATTGTATGCAAGCTATTTTGAGTTTTATAATGTACAAGTAAATTCGTATTATAATCTGTATATCAATATTTTTATTTTTATATTAAAAATTTAGATTGATATTATTTTTATCAAAATCTGATTTTTTGATTAATTATATTAAATAAGTGTATATATTGATATGCATAGTCACTTATAAAAAAATCTATTTATCATCTTATTTTTTATCATATTTTTATTATTTTATGATATAGTATTAAATAATAGGTTTATAAATAAAATATAATAAATAATTTTTAATTATTTAATATTATATTATAAGATAATGAGAAGATAATAAAAATTAAATAATAAATAGCAGCATTACTCCTCGCTTATTCTATTAATTTTTTTATTATTATTATTATTTCAGAAGAAAAAAAATAGCCGCCAATCACCTGAGAACATACGACGCCGTTACAATAGTACTTTGATTAATTTCCACGAAACAAATAAACCACAGTCCCTTTTATTATTTCTCTCTGACGTTTCCTGTGTTTCCACTCGGATACGATTCCTCTGTAGTCCTTGTCCTTCCATTATCATTTATCATCGCCGGCGACCTCGTCCGAATCCCCAATCGGATCCCACCGGAATATTCCAACTTTCCACCCTCCGGTCACCCGATCCGAGTGGATATTCGAATCGGCGCCTCAATTGGCGCAGACATAAGCCTATTTATTCGTTTATCGTAATTTAGTTGTTTATATAATATTTGTTATCGATAATTATCGATGTCATTATTGTTGTCGATGGAGGATTGTGCCAGCGACGGGGACAATTATTGCTCCGATCGGGATTCGCTCGACGGCATCGAGAACGAGGAGCCTGAGTTTCAGTGTGCCCCTCCCAAGGGTTCCACAACCAAGGTATCCCTTTTTTTTGAAGTAAAAAAAAAAGTTATTGAAACATCAAAATTCGGTATTTTATTTATTTCTGTTTTTCCTTCTAAAGGGCGAGTTTTGGTGCCAGTTTTGGTTCGGTTTGTACGGTCTGCGGGATTTTTTTAGTGTGTGGGACCGGAAATTGCTGATGTTCGCGCTATATCGATCATATTAGTGTGGATTTTGTTTGAAATTCGGAAGCCCTTTTTTTTGCTGGGGGTGTTTTTTTTTTTTTTGGGGGGGGGGGGGGGGGGGGGCGGGGGGCGGGGGGGGTGTGTTCCAGAGCAAGAGCTTTGAAATTGCTCTAATTATACTCTGATAAAGGTTTCATTTTCCTGGGTATGTTTATGTTTTTATTGTTGCTTTTCCATTGTACATGGTATTCTGGATGTGGATGTTTTCTTTTGAAGTTTTTGCAGCTAGTTGCACCTAAAACTTTGGAAATATTTATGTTTTTTTGTCAAATTTTCAAAATGACGGGTCAAAACTCTTTGAAGGAGCAAATAGAAATTTTGTTAGTTTCATTGAGTTATGAACTAACTTGGAAATTGGTCATGTTTTCTTGTCTTCATGCTATTTTAGTCAAGGGATTTATTTTAAAAGTTTCCCTGAAGATTTTCGTTTTCGCAGGTGATTACAAAAGAATCTCTTTTGGCCGCACAGGTAAAAAAAAAATTATCCTTATAGATCTGTTTTTCAAAAGATATATTCTTATTTAAGGTTTTATAGATTTGATTCTTTTTTTTATTTACTTATCTAAAAAAAAAAAACAAAGGTTTTGATTCTTTTGAGTTGGGATGCATTGATGTAGAGGGAGGATTTGCGTCGTGTAATGGAAATGCTATCTCTGAGGGAGCATCATGCCAGGACTTTACTTATTCATTACCGCTGGGATGTTGAGAGGTTGGTTGCAGTGCTTGTAGAGAAAGGGAAGGCTTGCTTATTTGCCGAAGCAGGTGTTACGGTGGTCGGGCATCAAGATCTTGATTCATCGCTGCCTTCCATAGTAATGTGTGACATTTGCATGGAGGGTAGACCTGGTGGTGAGACTACAAGAGTGGACTGCGGCCATTGTTTTTGCAACAACTGTAAGCACCCTACCTTTTATTTGCATATCTTGTGTGATGGTGTAGTTTGTTCTGAATTTGTATGGTCTTTGTTATATTTGCTGACTTATCTGATTGAGTTTTACTCCATGCATAGGAGTTTTTGGAGGGGGATGTGATGAGAGGATTAGGACGAGGATAAATTTAATGCCCTCCCTTCTCATGTTTGAATGTTTTAAAAAATTATAGAAGGGCTGAGGGGAATAGGTATCACTTCCCTTGTTTGGTTGTAGAATGGAAAGGATATTGTATTGTGCAAAATTGAAAACGGGGAGAGATGAGTGACAAGTGTTTGTTGGTAAGTTGCTGAAATATTAATAAATTATTAAGGGTAAAAAGGTGAGCATTGAATTTTTCAATAATATTCTCTCCCTTCAAATTTTCCCAATTGTGTGACGCGAAAAAAGGGGCTTTGTTTGGTATTTTACCCCTACAATTCCCCTCAAAGCCTATCCCCTTAAAAATAAAAAATAAAAAACACAAAGAGTGGGACGTTAGAGATTTGGGTAGGGGAGAGTGTAACACCTCGAATCAAGTTGAGGAATGATGGTAAATGAGATCCCATATTGCTTGTGAGGGAAAAGGTATATTGCAGTATATTTTGACACCAAAGAGCTCCAATGGTAGCTTTAACTAGTTTTTTTAATTATAAGTTATAACCAATACGTGGTTTTTTCCCTCTCCTTTTCTCTATTCTCCCTTTATCCAAACATGCCCTTGTCTACTTGTTGAAGAGTTGTAATACTTCAACATGTTAGCATGTTCGGGTGATGTCTCCTATGTGGTTATACTTGATGGTTGTGTTATCATGAGTTTTTATTAGTTATTGTCCTCCACATTACAATAATTATTGTAGATTTAAGTTTTTATGGTGATGTTTCATCTTTTTAGGTTGGACAGAGCATTTTATGGTGAAGATAAATGAGGGCCAGAGTAGGCGCATTAGGTGCATGGCACATAAATGCAATTCAATTTGTGATGAAGCTGTTGTTAGAAATCTAGTCAGTAAAAAGCATCCTGATATGGCAGAGAAGTTTGATCGTTTTCTTCTTGAGTCATATATTGAAGATAATAAGAGAGTTAAATGGTGCCCAAGTGCTCCACATTGTGGGAACGCAATACGCATTGAGGATGATGAGTTTTGTGAGGTAGAATGTTCGTGTGGTTTGCAGTTTTGTTTCAGTTGTTTATCAGAAGCACACTCGCCGTGTTCATGTATAATGTGGCAGCTTTGGGTCAAGAAGTGCCGTGATGAATCAGAGACAGTTAATTGGATAACAGCTCATACACAGCCTTGTCCAAAGTGTCACAAACCTGTAGAGAAGAATGGTGGTTGCAACCTTGTGAGCTGTATCTGTGGCCAAGCATTTTGGTGAGGGCTCTTTTCTTTCCTGCTGTTGTTAAAATATCTGACTATGTATAGCTTAAGGTGACTGAATTTGGTTATATGGTCGAATAGGAATGCATCCCTTTGCTTCTTGATGTTGGTTTGGGTTCATATGGTCATCATCTCTTCTACCTGTCGTTTGTTTTTTGCTTTGTCACCCATATTATGAACTTTTATCATTTTGACTACACTCTCCCTCTAGAGCTTGTAATTTTCTTCAGTGACATTGACTGGGAGGTTTTATGCTAGGGTTGGTTGGATAAACTTTTTTCTTCTCTCCCCCAGCCCCCAATACACAGACACTCAAACACAAATACACCAAATTCCCACCACATTTGGTCTTTCCTTAGTTATTGATATGTCTCTTTATTAATGCTGATGCAATTTTGTGCTTTCCTGCTTTCTTTTTTATGCAGTTGGCTATGTGGCGGAGCCACTGGCCGAGATCATAATTGGTCAAGTATAACTGGCCACAGTTGTGGTCGCTTCAAAGTAGAAGGAGAGAAAAAATCAGAACGTGCAAAGCGGGATCACTATCGATATATACATTATTATAACCGCTACAGAGCTCACACAGACTCTTTCAAGCAAGAAAGTAAATTGAAAGAGACCATACAAGAGAGGGTGTCAATTACAGAAGAGAGAGATTCAAGGCTAAGAGATTTTAGCTGGGTAAATAATGGGCTCTACAGGCTTTTCAGATCCAGGCGTGTTCTTTCATATTCATACCCATTTGCATTTTATATGTTTGGAGATGAGCTGTTCAAGGATGAGATGACAAAGGAAGAAAGTGAAATAAAGCAGCATTTATTTGAGGATCAGCAGCAGCAGCTTGAGGCAAACGTTGAGAAACTTTCCAAGATTTTGGAGGAGCCCTTTGATCAGTATAGTGAGGATAAAGTTATGGAGATAAGGATGCAAGTCATCAACCTGTCAGTGATCACAGATACTCTTTGTCACAAATTGTGAGTATCCGCATTGCTGTCACAAAAGCTTTGATTATATGAGACTTTTGAAACTCATGCATTTATAAATCTCTTCCAGGTATGAGTGCATTGAAAATGATTTGTTGGGTTCTCTCCAATTTGGTAACCACAATATAGCTCCTTACAAATCAAAGGGCATTGAGAGGGCATCAGAACTTACAGCTTGCTGGAAATCCAATAATAGGGACAACTATCTACCTTCGGACCACGAGGCTAGCGGTAAAATGGATTAGATATTTCCTTCTGACTTTTTTGTTATCCTTATAATAGGTACTTAGAGACGAATAGGAACTGTATGGGACATCTAATCATCACTTAGAGTAATTGTGGCACCTTCCCATTCTATATTGTTACTGTTAAATGGTGTTTACCGATAAAAGTTATTGTTATCATCAAATGGTGTGATCTGTTGCTAAAAATCTTTGACTTGTCATCTGTAGTATTTTTAATCATAGCATCTATTATATCTTTGACGCGAGCCCTTCTAATAGGTTTATCAGAAACTTGATATGTGACTATGGATTTTCGCTGATGGTTGCATTTATCAGAAACTTGGTATGTCGCAAACGCTCTTTCAGTTTCAGTAAATTGTTTCTTTTCTGATCTCCCTTTATTATTTCGTTGTAGAAAAATAAGGTTCGTTTCCTTAAAAAAACTTCTTTCTAAATTATGTGAGTTTAAAAAAAAAAAAATGCAGGCAGCCTAATTTCTCCACTTACCGCGTTGATCTTTAGCCTTGCTTTATTTAATCATGACTTTAGCCTTGCTTTGGCCTTGCTTTATTTCTGATCTTTAGCCTTGCTTTATTTAATCATACATGCATGGTGGTCGGACATACCTTATAAGTTAATCTGGACAAAACAATAATTTTGCTCCTACTTTAGTGTAATTCTGTAGACCTGATAAGGTTTATCATGATATTTGACATCCATGCCCAAGTACTCAGAACTTTGTGACGATTTATACTGTAGGAAATGTTCTGGTGACTAATTCTATTTAAATGCACTGATATGGTCTTATTTTCCCCAATTTTGCTAGAGTTGATGAATTATTATTGGGATGATAAACTACCATCCTTATTTGAGAAAAAGAAAAAATCACTGCCAAAGTTATGTGCAGTTATGGTTAAAATTTGTAAGATTGGGTTTATATGTCCAAATTTGTTGGATTCATATAATGTGATATTCAAAAGCTTGGGTATGGAACCTTCGTTTTTTTATCATAACATATGTTAAGGATTTTTTCTGATACTTCAACTGTTTGGTGGGACAGCAGAATCTGATCGACCTTCAGGATCTGGTTGTTCTGATGAGAGCGGATGCTCTTCCAGGAAGCGTGCTAGAAAGGATGGTGTTGGAAGTGGCCTTTTTGATCTAAACATGCCAGCAGAGGTCATCGACAGGAACTGAATGTGATAGTTGTAGGCTTCATTTAAATCCAACAGGTGTACAGCTCTAACATAAGCCCACGTTTACTTAAATGGGATTGATCATTTCTCGATCATAACACCCATGAACTTAAACTTAATCGCATTATCCCCACATTTTTGGCTTGTGCTTCATGAATAACTTTTCTTGTGATTTTCTCGAAGAGAAATTTGGGAGATCCAGCTTGTACCTGCATCTTTCCTTTTCCCCTTTTCAAGATCCAAAATTGTATATAGCCTTATATAGGGCTTTTGTGGGCGATAGATATGTAAATTCATCTACATGAATTCTTGAGGAACCATCTTATACATCATCATCTGCGATAATTTCATAGTTTTGGATGCTGTAAGTAAAGGCAATTTTGCTGAATCTGATTATTATATGCTTAGTTTAACAGTATTCTTTCTGCCTGTTCCATGTTTTACATAGATGAAGGAAATAAATCAGTTTGGCTTCGTAGAATATTATAGGTCTACTATGAGATTCCTTGTGGAACTGGTTTTTGAGGTCTAGTGGTCAGAGTTTAGCCGATCGAGATAGATGAGGTCTTGAATTTCTCAGAGTTGTCATCTTATGTAGCCTTTTTTGTCTGTTCCACACATGTAATGTGAAAGAATGAAGATTTTGAATTTGATTACGGTATTTCACTGTAAATTCTACGTCCTTTTTGTGTGAGGAAGATAACTCGGCTGTGTGTATTATCTTATCAATGTTAAAAATTGGATGATTTATTAGTTTGAACCATAAGCTCCGAGAGAGAGTGCGGATTTCTCTGGTTGGGGTGGTGTTGCGCCATGACAGAGGAGTCCAATCAACAGCCAAGCGGCTCTGGATCTGGATTAGCTTGGTGCAATTTTTCTTTTTCTTTTTGGGGTTAAGATATCTATTTTGGGTGCAATTTCGCTGTTTTTAATGTATTTTTTACTATTTTGTTGTAGTGGATGCATATCGATAATTTATTGGTGATGAAAAATAAAGAAAGAAAACATAAAAGAAAATGAATTTAGTAAAAATAAAAAAATAAATAAAAAAGAAAGGAAGAATTTAGTTCGAATCACACGTACGTAGTTTTGGGTTGCCAAAAGGAAAAAAAATGATCTTTCAGTGTTTCACTCAACAAATTAGAAAAGAAGTTGAGTGGGAAATCTGCTGAGAGTGAGAGAGCGCCACCTTCAAATTGAAATCTGTTGGATTTACTCCCCCCCCCCCCCCCCAAAAAAAAAAAGAAAAAAAACCTCTTGGATTTGAAATAGTGATAGAAAGATAGGAGTTTTTCTGGCGGCTCTGCAAACAATGGAGGAAGAGGGAATCGGGTTAGTGCTGGCAAGAGCGACAGAACTTCGTTTCAGGATCAACCAATTGCATCCACATGGCAGCCGCTACTCCAAACAATGTGCCCGAGCCAGAAGATGGAGACAAGGGAGGAGGAGAAGAAGAAATGGAGACACTTTTGAACATTTCTGACGTCCTCGAATCCCTTGAGGCCTAGCTCTCTTTATTGCAGGTTGTTTTTCGTTTTGCCTCAAACCTTCCTTCTATTGGTTATGGTTTTCTGTCAAAAACCCTCAATTTGGATTCCCACCCCCGGCGGCAACCGGGGTTAGAGGGATTCCACCCAGATGTTACACCACAACTGACACTTATTTGGAGATGGGTGGAGCTGCCATTGGGCAAAAGTGCCGTAATTTGGAGTGCTTGGTTTTGAGGTTGCTCTAATTTTTGTGGGGAACTTGTTTGATGATTGTGGCTTAGGGTGCATGTGAAATGGGGTTAAAGCATGTCTTTTTGTTTGTCTTAGTACTAATATTACTATTTTCTTTTCTCCATATCTGCTCTAGCTAATTTTCCACCCTTTCAAGTGTGATTTCTATGTTATGAATGGTCGTGCCTAAGGGCATATCGGTTGATCAATCGAAACCTCTTCCCAAAATATACAAGTTCTTTCTAAAAGCAAAGCTTTCAACAAGTAGAAGCTTCTTGGCAAAGCTTCAAACACAAGTTGGGCCGTTCTTGCTGCTTTCATATATTCCAAAACTAATTTTAACATTGAGGAATGCTCTCAAATAATGCTTCCGCGCAGTTGTATTCAAATACTTCAGAGTGATAGAGAGTAATTATACCAAGTTAAGTATGGTAACATTGACTCACGGGTTAGTATCCAACATTACAGATTTACGCAAAATTAGCTCACATAGGTGTTTAGGGTGTTCTGGCTAAGAATGCTCAGAAAAGTACCCATGTTAAATTAGTATCCGTGGCCTTGCTTGCTGTCAATGGGAAGTTCTTATAAGTATTTGTGAGTGTATTTATCATCCCTTAGGTAGCATACTTACTTAGCAGAAATTAGCCTCACATGTTTATTAGCTTGTCAAATTGTTGGCAACAGTGATTCATGGATGCTTGATCTCTTCCACACTCTGCCCCTCATCACTCTCACACTGCTGAATCACCTTTCCTGAGCTGGCTAAGTGGATAATAGTTCTTAATGCCAACATATGTCCGTTATATTGTCAAAGCTACAATAAAAGTTGTCATGAGCCGAACATGAGACATTCTCCTTGGCATGTTTACTAGCCTTACTGGATACAAGCTCATTTAAATTTGGAATATGTTCTTTTTATTATTAAATTTATGCTGAAAGTTCTCAGTCGTCCAATATGAAATCTCCATCAGTATAGTGAAAGGATATTTGTACAATGTAAACAAATGTGATTTTAATAAATTGATCTTGACAATTGTTTGAAGTTTTAACCATTGTCTTTGATTCCTAGACTTTGCAATGACAACAACGATACGAAATATAATTAGCCCTTGCTGAGATTGAAAACAGCCAAAAGATGTTACTTGATAAGCTCAAAGATTACAAAGGGGAGGATTTGGAAGTGATACATGAAGCTTGTGTTTTTGCTTGTGAAACGGTAGAGCACAGCAATGATCTCCTGCTTCCTCCATATCCAAGCCGCCCTCCAAAGAACTCCCTTCACCTAGAGAATGGCTACCTGCCACAATTCCCTTCTGCATGTAAGTCTGTAGGAAATGGAACAATCCCACATGATCCATCAAATGAAGTGAAGAACATCAGCAAACTAGAGAGAAATCAAGAGCTAAACGGGTCCCATGGTTCAAGGAGAGGGTTGGGTTTTTCCATCAGTGCAGTAGGTAAGACAGTACTGACTCTTATTGGTGTGGTATCTGTATTAAGCTTGTCTGGTTTTGGGCATAATTTTGAGAAAAAAAGTACTCTTTTCAAGGTTTTGGGATTGTTTCAGCGACCAGCAGTTGAGGAAAAGAGATTTGATATTCGTTGTGCACCTGAAAGAGTCCTAGTGAAGGAAAATGGGGAAGCTTGGTGTCTTGTACAATAGAGAGTTGAAGTGCCATTCTCATCGGTTGTTGCAGAACCAGATGTAAACTATGGGTGTGGTCGATTTAGTTTTCATTCACCTTTTTTGTGTATCACGTTTCTTCGTGAAATGGTGTATCGAGTTTTTCTTCAACGGCCTACGGTTGTCATCACTTGTTATTAGCGATATGTGTGCTTTGGAAGATGCAAAATGCAAAATCCCGTATTTCCTAATCCAACGATTCTAGACTTCTAGTCTTACACAAGCCAAATCCAGGTGCTTTGTTTGAGAAAATCGCATTACCAACTCAACCACACCTTTCATCTCTAATATGTCATTCAGTCTTTTTTTATTGCCACCAGGTGTCTGGGAATAAAATTTCAAAAGAGGCTCTAGTGTTGCGCCTCTGGCTTGTCCCAAATCACACAAGATGATATTTAAATGGTTCAGTAAATTGCCTACGTCTACTAGAGCCTCTTTTACTGAATTTGTACGAGATTACAAAACTCTACAAATTCTCTCTCATGTCCTCTCTTTCTCTTTGTTATTTGCCCACTCTTTCTACACAACTGAGCTCTCCTATTTATAGGAGAGAGCACCTACAATTTCTGATTTCGGTGCAGTAATTTATGACTTTGCTGTAGAGATTTGGGTGGTGCCATTTGCTGCAGAGTCTTGGTTGGTGCCCAATACAATAAAATAGAGAACGGTGGTGTATGAGATGGTGTTGAGCAAGTGGACTGGTTTCACACACACTTAAGGTGGTTTTCAACAATCACCCCCTCCACTTAAGTGTGCCATACCAGACTGCTTACAAACTGATTCATTTTTCAAATGAACGCACCTCATTCTTTGACATGAAAGACTTCCGCTGTCGAATAAGCTCCAATGCACCCAAGGGTACTCATCAGTGTACAATACTGATCAAATCCAAACAGTGTTGGAACTAGATCTCTGTGACGACTTTCGCCAACATATTTGCTGGATTATCTTCAGTGCCAATCTTCTGAAGTTTGATATCTTCTTCTTCTAATATTTCACGTACAAAGTGAAATCGGATATCTATGTGTTTTGTTCGAGAGTGATATACTTGATTCTTGGCCAAATGAATTGCACTTTAATTGTCACAGTAAACGGTAACCTCTTGCTGCTTAAAGTCCAAATTTGTTACCAATCCCTATAACCAAATGACTTCTTTCACGGCTTTTGTTATAACCATGTATTCAGCCTCAGTGGATGATAGTGCAATTGTCGACTGCAAAGTTGATCGCCAACTAACTGGTCCTTCTGCCATAGTGAACACATATCCAGTTGTCGATCGGCGTTTGTCAAGATCACATGCATAGTCTGAGTCAACATATCCAATTATTAGACTATCTTCACTCTTATCGAACTTCAAACCAATATCTACGGTCCCTAAAATATACCGTAGAATCTACTTAGACGCATGCCAATGAACCTTTTCAGGATTATGCATATAGGGACTAACTAGGCTAACAGCCTGTGAGATATCAGGTCGTGTACACACTATAGCATACATTAAGCTTCCAACAATACTTGCATATGAGACATTCCTCATGTAGTCCCGCTCTTCATCATCTTTAGGAGATTGCAATGCACTAAGCTTAAAATATGGGGTCATAGGAGTACTCACCGGCTTCGTCTTCGAGTCGATGTTGAAGCGTTGCAGTATTATTTTCAAATACTACTTCTGAGTAAGGTGAACTATACCTTTCACCATATCTTTGCTAATCTCCATCCCTAATATTCTCCGTGCTTCTCCCAGATCTTTCATTTCAAACTGATGATTTAACTGAGTTTTTAAACGATTTTATCTCCCCCTTGCTTTTACATGCAATTAACATATCATCTATATATAAAAGCAAATAAATGAAAGATCCATTTGCAAGTTTTTTGAAATATACACAGTGATCATATTGGTAACAAGTATATTTCAAATCCATCATAAAGTGGTCAAATCGCTTATACCATTGCCGATGTGACTGTTTCAAGCCATAGAGTGACTTCTTCAAACTGCATACCCATTTTTTTTTTCCAGCTTCTTTGAAACCTTCTAGTTGAGATAGATAAATCTCCTCTTTCAGATCACCATGTAAGAAAGTTGTCTTTACATCAAGTTATGCTAACTCAAGATCATATTATACAACCAAAGCTAACAATATCCGAATGGATGAATGCTTTACAACATGAGAGAATACTTCACTATAGTCAATTCCCTTTGTCTGAGCATAGCCCTTGGCTACCAACCTAGTTTTGTATCGCACTCTATTTTTAGTAGCTTGATCATCTTTCTGGTTAAAGATCCACTTACAGAAAATTGTCTTCTTTCTTTGTGGAAACGACACAAGCTCCCAAGTCTGGTTCTGGTGAAGAGACTGCATCTCTTCATTCATCGCCTTTGTCCATTCAACTTGTTCACTGGATTGTATGGCTTCTCTGTAAGTAGTTGGGATCTCACCTCCTTCAGCTGGTAATGCATATGTCACATAATCTGTAAAACATGTCGGTACATGTTTCTCTCATCTTGGTCTGTTGGTTGCTATTGATTCAGGTTGACATGGAGGTACTGTGATTGGACTATCAACTTATCTTGTCCATGTTTTCCCAAATTCTTTGAAGCAATAATCTTTACATTATGCGAATCATCTAATGTTTCGCCATCATTGCTATTTTCATTGGAATCTTTATACTTATATGACTTAAGCATCTCAGATTTGTTGAATGTAATATCTTTACTGATGATTACATTTTTAGACTTAATGCACTAGAGTTTATACCCTTTTACACCAGTACTAAAACCTCAGAATTTTGCTTTCTTGACTCTAGAATCAAGCTTATTTTTTTTAGTATGATAGTAAGCAAGACATCTGAACACGTGTAAAGAGTCATAATCAGTAGCATGTGTACCTCTCCACATTTCAGTGGGTGTCTTCCCATCATTAGCAGTTGCGTGTAGTCGGTTGATGATGGGGCAGGCATATGTCACAGCTCTAGCCCAAAATTGTTTATTGAATCTGCATCCAGTAATATACATCGCACTTTTTCTAGTAAAGTACGATTAATCCGTTTTGCCACACCGTTCTACTGCGGTGTATCTCGTACTGTGAGGTGTCTGACAATTCTCTCTCTCCGGCATACTTCCATGAAGGGGTCTGAAGTGTACTCACCTCCATTATCAGATCTGAGCCGCTTGATCTTTCTGCCGGTCTTAGTCAATCATTTTCTTCCAATCAAGGAAGATTTTCAGTACTTCATCTTTATTTTTCATCGTATACACTCACACACGGCGAGAATAATCATCCACAAAAGTTACAAACCAATGCTTACCTCCCAAAGATGCATTTTGGGTAAGTCCCCAAACATCGAAGTGCACATAGTCAAGTATACCCTGTATATTGTGTATAGCAATTCCAAACTTGATTCGCCTCTACTTCCTAAATACACAGTGCTCACAGAAAGACAGTTTACCAGTCTTGGCACCTTTGAGTAAGCCTTGCTTCACTAGTGTTTACAAAACTTTTTCTCCTGTGTGTCCCATACGCATATGCCAAAAACTGGTGGTGTCGGCATCAGTCTCATCTAGCTTCTCACAGCATGTAAAAGCTCTTCCATCAACAGGACTTTCTTGCAAGAAGTACAAGTTTTCTTGCCTCAAACCCTTTATTGTCACCTGAACTCCTATTAGTACTTTAAGAGTTCCATCTTCAATTGCGATTCTGAATCTCTTTGAATCCAAAGATCTCAGTGAGATGAGATTCTTCCGCAAGTCCGGAACGTACCGAACTTCTGTCAGAGTTTAGATGCTGCCATCATGCAGCTTTAACTGAATGCTACCTATTCCCTGAGTCTGACAGGCACTGTCATTGCCCATAAGTAATGCTCCACCCTCAATCTTTGTGAAGTCAGTAAACCAATCCCGATTGGGACACATGTGATAGGTATATCCAGAATCCATAATCCATTTATTGGAATGACAAATGGATGATGAACTTGTCAAGGCAAAATCTGAATCATCATTTATGTCCACGACATTGGCTGTGATGAGTTGATTCTGCTATTGTCCCTTCAGCTTGGGATAATCTTTCTTCCAGTGTCCTTTGTTGCGATAAAATGAACACTTGTCTTTGGCGAGCTTTCTTCCGACTAATGAATCACGTGATGTGGCCCAGGTTTTCGATGGAAAACCTTTCTTCTTTTCGGGATACCTTGACTATGGTCTCCCTCTTGCTGTTAACGCTTTACTTGATGTATCTAGTTATACATGTTTATCTTTTCTGCGGTACTCATTGCTAGTTAAAGAACTAGATACATTGTTGCCCAGATGACTAACACAAGAGGGGGGATGAATTGAGTTGTATTAAAAAAATAACAATTATAAATCAAATATACAATATAAAATATAAACAAAATACGAAATAGCAATAAATATAAAGAGTAAGGGTAAGAGAGAAGCAAACTCAGTATGTTAATGAGGTTCGGCCCCACTGCCTACGTCCTCGCCTCAAGCTACTCATTGAGAATTTCCAAATTCACTATTCAACTTCTTTCGGGTGGAGATAGAAACCTATTACACCTTTGAACAACACCGCTACAAAGGATCCGTGTAGAACACCCTCTACACTTATAATCACCTTATACGTGGTGATTCAACTATTCCCTGTGCAGAACACTTTCTACACGCACAAGGGTTATACACACCATTTTACTGATACAAGAGCTGATAATGGGTATGTTATCAGAAAACACTCCTCAATGAGTGGAATAAAAACAATACAGTGTAAACTATATCTCTCAAAATGAACAAGAATTAAGACTCAATGCTTAGAGAAGAGAATGAAAGCTTTGAATGAATGTTGTATGCTCTTGGTGTTGTAAATGTAAAGCTCTCAAATGATCTATTTATAGACATATGAAACTTCATATTCAAATTTAAAAAGATTCACATGTCAAAAATAACGTCATTCACTTTTTCAAAAAGTTCAAATAAAAGGTTCTTCTTTTTCAATTGTCAAAGACAACATAATTCATTTTTTAAAAATTTCAAACCTAATCTTTTACTTTTGACATATGACAAAAGGGGCACACTTTACTTTTCAAATATTTCAAACTTAATATTTTATTTTTTGCATATGACAAAAGGAGCACACTTTACTTTTCAAATATGTCAAACCTAATATTTTACTTTTTACATATGACAAAAGGAACACACTTTACTTTTCAAAATTTTCAAACCTAATCTTTCTACTTTTTGCATATGACAAAAGGATCACACTTTACTTTTTAAATATTTCAAACAAAAACATCTACCTTTTGCATAAATAAAAAAAAAATATCAATCAATTTTGAAAATATTCAAATAAAACATACACATGTGAAAGATGACAATCAATCATCTTTACTATTTTCAAAATTCAAACCTTTAATTATGTAATGCACATGTGAAAGATGACAATCAATCATCTTTCATAATTTTTAAATTTAATTTTTAAAATATTCATGCACATGTTGAAAATGTATTTTAATGCTTTATGATAAAATATTAATTTTGATCCTTAATCCTAATTTTGAATTTTTAAGAGATTTACAACATTACTCTATGACTTTAATGTGAACGTGTTCCATTCTTGCTCATGCTTGTTTCCTTGATGTGCTTGACTCCATTGTGTAGACAACTTGGGTTTGAAACTCTTTTATTCTTTGAATTCATTTGTTATCATCAAAATCCATGTGTAGATATATAATTACACAAAACTTGAAATCTTGGGTTCAACATACATCATCAAAACTAATTTTTTCATTCCCATATAATAGAGTAGTAATTAAATACTCATATGTATCAGGCAAAGAATTTAACAAAAGTAAAGCTTTATCTTCATCTTGGATTTCAACATCCAAATTTAACAAATCAGCAAGAATTAAGTTATAACTATTCAGACGTTCATACATTGAAATACCTTTACGAAATTGGAATCTGAAGAGCTTTTTCTTCAAGTGCAAACGGCTCTCAATGCTCTTCTTCATGAACTTATCCTCCAATTTCTGTTAAAGTTCCTTTGCATTTGTCTTTCTCATAACAAAATACTTCTGTTTTTTGTTAAGGCATAACTAGATTATACTACAAGTTTGGATATTAATCTTCCTCCAATCCTTTTTAGTCATATCATCTGGTCTTCCGTCCAACGCAATATCCAACTCTTGTTGGATCAAAATGTCCATGACTTCACACTGCCACATGCCGGAGTTCCTTGTTCCATCGAACTTCTTAACTTCAAATTTGGCATTTGACATTGTAGACTGATGCCCAGAGTTACTGGCATTTTCAGAACTCTTATCTCTTCCAGATCTTTCCATTTGAATTTAAAAAATTTTAAAAATAAAATTTCAAAATTCTAACCGTACGAATGAGTCTGGAATGATCCAAATAATTGAAAAGCACTATTTGATCGTTGAAATTGGACTCCAAATGGCTTAGATCAAGCCCAACAAGAATTTGGAAACACGAATGATCTTGATCGCCTGGCGCGTGAGATGCACGCGCTAAAGCAATGCGACTGGGGGCGCGTGGGAGTGTGGAGGACACGCAGATTCCTTCTAGGGTGTGTGAACGTGCAATTCACACATATTCCTCCTCCTGAGTGCGTGGAAGCGCGTGTAGAGCGTGGATTTCACGCGTCCTCTACCTCTGGCGCGTGGTGGCGCGTGGGAGCGTGCGGCTCAGTCCTCCAGCTACGAGTGAGGTGCATAGACTCACTCTCCGGCTTTTTAGAGTGCGTGTGAGCTCCTCCGACCTCCGTTTGCTGCAACGGATTCATCTCAACGCGAGAAACATCCTGGAGTTGTCAAAAGTTGATTTTGATCAATTTGATTTCTAGACAGCGCGAACCAAAACTCTGATACCAAATGTTGCGCCTCTGGCCTTTCCAAAATCACACAAGACAATATTTAAGTGGTTCAGCAAATTGCCTACGTCCACTGAAGCCTCTTTTACTGAATTTGTACGATATTATAAAACTCTACAAATTCTCTCTCATGTCCTCTCTTTCTCTCTATTATTTGCCCACTCTTTCTACACAACTGAGCTCTCCTATTTATAGGAGAGAGCACCTACAATTTCTGATTTTAGTGCAGCAATTTATGACCTTACTGCAGAGATTTGGGTGGCGCCATTTGCTGCAGAGTCTTGGTTGATGCCTAATACAACAAAATAGAGAACAATGCTGTATGAGATGGTGTTGAGCAAGTGGATTGGTTTCACACACACTTAGGGTGGTTTTAAACACACAGCCCTCGATAACACCATTAGGAATTACAGTTTATTACAATCTTCACCCCGTGAATTTTAAAGTTTTAAAAATGCATCAATGGCCTTATGTTAAAACGAGAATGACAATTATTAATGTAACAGACATTTTTTTGTCACGTGCTCTTATAATTTATAAATACCATCTTATAACAGAGATACAAGAGAGAGAGAGAGAGAGAGAGAGAGAGAGAGAGAGAGAGAGAGAGAGAGAGAGAGAGGTTGCAAATTACAAGTGATACATATACGCATTTACAAAACTGACTACAAATGTGCTGTAACAGCCCGCTAGAAATTCAATTGTGAAATTTCTATTAACTTTAGGAACCTCGTGAAAACCCCATAAGTTTTCACGAATCCATTAATCGTATAGGTTTTTGTCTAACTATATAGTTAGTGTTATTATTTACTATGGTATCAGAAGTGTGTTTTTGATTATTGGAGATAGTTAGAAGTGTCAAAATGTATTATGGTTTGTGCCATTAGATTCGGAAGGTTATTTAAAGTCTTATGGCGCAATAACATTTTTTCATATTTTCAGACAAAACGTCTGTTCAAAACTGTAGATATTATTGGATGAAAAGAAATATCTTGAGGTAATTTTCATGAATATTATTGGGTAAAAATATTTTGAGTTGATTTTTATAGATATTATTAGATAAAAATATCTTAAGTTGATTTTTTGTAGATACTATTGGATAGAATATTATGAGATAATCTTTTATAGATATTTTGGGTAGGAGAAAACTACACTCAACTCTCAACTCTAGCCTCATCTCTTCTATATCTCATCCATAATTATCTCCAGCCACCTCTCCCCACGAAATTATCTTCATTTACACTTTCCATTGAAAGAATATCAAACACACTCTCTCGGACAGCTTTTAGGAGGTATTTTGCACGCCAATTTCGAAGCTGTTGTAAGTGTTTTATCATAAAATTTCCTTCATATAAGTTGTTCCTTTTTTAGTCTAGTTTACATGGATATCTTATTTTCCCCATTTGAAGATCATTTGGTCAGTCAAATATTGTATAAACTATAGAAAGGTCATTCTGGGAGGTAAACTGGAGAATATGTTATAGTTTGGAGTTTTTGACCAAGCTAATGGATAGATATTGGTCCGAAATTTTTATGGAGTATTGTTAACATGTATATATGACTATTGGTTGAGGATTTTTGCATGATTAAAGGTTTTGATGAAAGATTTTCTTAGATTTAGAAACTTAGAAACTGTAAGAGGAAAAACAGTTTCTGTTTTGAGAAAGTTTAACTCTTTGGTGGTCTAAACCTATTCTAATGACTTTGATAATTTTATTGGAGGATCTTAAACATCTTATATACATGTTATATTATTATTTTGAAGATATTTGATGTTAGTTTCAAAGATATGAAATTTTATGTAAAGAGATATTCAGATAAGCCAAAGTGTGGATATTCTTGGCTAAATTTATGTTTTGGTTAATTTCTAACCATGTGATCTTGAATTAGAAGCTTGTATATGTTTTAGGACATCTTTTTAAACCATGTAATGGTTTGGTTTAATGATCATATATTTATAAGTCATAGATCAAGAGATTTATCAAAACTAGTTGAGGAAAAAGTTTTTGTTTTTGGACTAAGTGTAAAACCAAAAACTCTAAATGTTATTTTGTGATTTTGGTGACTTTAGTTTGATGATTTAAAGCATGGTTGATGTTAGGATGATATTATGAATATGTTAGAAGTAAGATTTGATTTTTGAAATTCTTGGAGATGTTTTGATTTAAGGTCAAAACTTGTGATTCAAGTGCTTGGATCTTTTTACAAAACAGTTTGGTGTTAATTATTAGTTTTTTCTAAATGGATGTTTTAAGTATGGTTTTGAACTTAGGATTGGAAGATGTTTGTTGCAAAATTTTGGTTTAAGCATGAGTTTTGAAATTGGAAGGAATTGCAACAAAAATCAAGGGAAATGACCTATGAATGTTTCGGCCATAGTGTGTTCTTTATAGTTGTGTTTTGTTTTAAATTTTTCTGAGTTGATATTTAAGTTTAGGACAAAATTTACATGAGAAATGTAAATTTTGGAAACTTTTGGAATTAGTATACAAAATCCTTAAGTTATGGGTAAAACGGTCATTTTCCCACATGTAGAGAGTAAAATGAAAATTTTACTCTTTAAGTTAGTATTTTCCATATTTCAAATTATTAGTGATTTAGTTCTAATTTTTAGAATCACTAATTACAGTTCCTCGTGATCGCACTTGAAGTTTTATAAGAAACACGGAGATCGAGGTAAGTTAGCTTTTAACTTACTAGCAGTCTATTGTGTATGTGTGCTAAGTAAAAGAACTACAGTGTATGTATGTATGTTATCATATATGTCATGCCATGCCAAGTTATCATGTAATTGTCTATTATACAGAATTTATTCTGTCATCAATTTTTATCTGTTACATAATATATTCTGTCATGTATTACTGTACCTTACAAGTACGTCATGCTAAGTATGCCATCTATTACATGTATGTCAAGTCATGTAATATTCACTGTTGCAAGTATGTCATGTTAAATATGTTGTCTATTATATGTTATGCCATGTTACGAAATGTTTCTATCTCAAGTTGGTCATATATTTCAAGTTATGTTCAAGTCACGTTATGTTACGTCAGAGCTTCAGTCATTTCGTATTCCAGTCACGTTTCATCTTGATTAATTATGTATGGGGTCACAGCAATTATGGCGCATACACTACATAAGACACATCAATTGTGACACGTAGAATACATGGGGCCACAACAATTGTGGAGTATGTATTTAAGCAGTTAAAGAATAAGTTTGTGTAAAATACATGGGGCCACAACAACTGTGGAGTATGTATTTACACGTAGAATACATGGGGCCACAACAACTGTAGAGTATGTATTTTTCATGTTAAGTCAAGTTTGTGTAGAATACATGGGGCCACAACAACTGTGGAGTATGTATTTACACGTAGAATACATGAGGCCACAACAATTGTGGAGTATGTATTTTTCATGTTAAGTCAAGTTTGTGTAGAATACATGGGGCCACAACAACTGTGGAATATGTATTTACACGTAGAATACATGGGGCCACAACAACTGTGGAGTATGTATTTACACGTAGAATACATGGGGCCACAACAACTGTGGAGTATGTATTTTTTATGTTAAGTCAAGTTTCAGATCAAGTTCATGTCAAGTCAAGTTCAGTTCATGTTTCAATTTAAGTTATGTCAATTATGCTATGTTGTACGCCAAGTTATGCTTTAATTACTTATGAATTTGATTATGCATTTATGTTTTTACTGTCATGCATGCATCATTAGCTTGTGTGGAAGTTTTTTGTTAACTTACTGAGATTTGTAATCAAATCTCACTTTGGTAGTCCCAACTACCATTCCTCCCGAATGGTAGATCTTGTTACAGGACCTGAAGGAGAATCAGGAGCTGATCAACTAGACACAGTTGACTAAGCGATGGTGCAACGTCAATGTTAATATAGTAGTTAATGTAAATTACTACTTGTACAATGGAGTTGCATCATTAGTATTTTTTGGATCATAACCATTTTGGACTAATGTTGTGATCTACTCAATGGGTCTTTATGTATGAAGTATGTTTTAAGCATTTGGGATATTTTCAATTTGGTGCATAGTATTGCTAAAGAAAAAAATTATCCGCTGCGAATATTGCATAATGTTAGATGCATATTAGGAACATTGCATCTTATATGTCATGAACGGGGGCAGGTAACCTTGTGTTGCATGTCTCGACGCTTCAAATGTCCGTCCAATCTCAAACGGAATTTGGGGGCGTCACATGTGCATTGCATGATTTGAGGGATTATGATGCATACTTTCTCTCTTGGTATTTCTTGACAGAGAGTGAATTAATTATGCAATGAATCTTCAACTCTTTCCCAACTTGACAAGTGTCAGCTGCAATCTGGGGAGCTGATGGTGAGGCTGCAGTCTTGGGATTTAGATTTTCAATCTCTGTGATTACTCTAACAAAAATATAGTTTTCAGTTATTAAAAGGAAATGTGCACCTCATAGACGCAGGTTCTGAATAAGCAAGTGCCGAACTAGCCTTGATGGCTAGTGCACACAAGTCTTGCAGAGAAAGTGGTACATGGGATTTAGAGAGTGGCAACAGGAAATAAATTTGTCCCAGCTGTAGCTCTTCATTTTTGGGAATGAGAGGGACGCTGGAGTTGATGTACATGGAATCTGAGCAGCAGAGGAAGCAGTTGGGATTGTGGGAGAGGATGCGTCCGGCTATGGTTGGGTGTCTGAACTCTTGGAGCTTTCCATCCAAGTCAATTAGCTTGGCTGTGGATGGCCAGAATGGGGCTATCCCACCTTTCCTTCCATATTCACCAGATGCACATATACCCATTTATTTATAGTTCTCTGTATGTGTGTGTGTGTGTGTGTGTGTGAGAGAGAGAGAGAGAGAGAGAGAGAGAGAGAGAGAGAGAGAGAGAGAGAGAGAGAGAGAGAGAGAGAGATATAGAGAGGATAATTGTTGAATTTGAGAGATATAGAGACGAGGAAAAGATTCTGCGTTTGATGACAAATCCCAAGCCGCCAAGCGCTTCTCTTTTTGATATGATGTTGATGCTACTACGCCCCTAGCGTGCTACACGTGCTTGACTTCTTTTATAAGCAATATAGTTAGGTCTTGTATCTAGAAGAACTTCTAGCAGTAGTGTCTTCTTCTTCCTCTCCTTTTGATTTTCCTCCATATATCATAAGCATCTTTTCTTATATTTTAGGGACCGATCTTTCTTTCAACATGAGTTGAAGTTGATCTTGGCCGTGATTCTGATTAATTTGGTGCTCAATATATTATTCATATGCTAACATAAACTAGTAAATCTATTAAATTCTTTGCAGTACCGCAGAGATTTAACCTGCATTCTCCCAAACTAGCTAACTTCATAAATTAATACGTGATGTTCTAGTTTCCCCTAAAGTAGTCTAAAGATGTAATCAGTGTTTAGGCAAGCGACGTAGCGGATGCTTAGAAGCCATTGGTTGGTATGGAGTGAGGTTTCCCCTGTGAGTTGACTTATTCATGTCATGGGCTGGACATCATCCTTTGAACAATGCAGAAAGAAATAAATGAGCCATGACTGTACTATGGATTACACAAAATAATTAATTAGCCAAAAGGCCAAAGCCTGAATTCCTTCCTATTCAAAATTAAGTGGTATTCAGTGAACTCATGTATGCTTAGATACATATAATATCCCTATTGACCAAATCTTCCAAAGGAGTTTTGACGACTTGCGTTTTGATCATCGTGACTTTTGATTTTAGATAACAGTTTGGATTTGGTTTAATTCCTCAGAGTCTGTGTGTGTGTACACCTTAGCTTCTCGATCTAGGCCAATTTGTAGGTCCTGAGTACAATTTGCTGGGCCTAAAATGGGAGGGGAACCTGGGAATTGTGATAAGTGAGCCAGTGCGCGTCATTTTCAAAGTTTCGTCTATTCTGAGACAAAGGTGGTACCAATTCCATTCTGACGAAAAGTAACTCATTAATCAGTTTGATTAACTTGGGTTTGAAATTCCTGTCAATAGTACTTTTGATAAATCTCCGAAAGATTTTCCTTTCAAATTTCAAAAAATGTGTAGGGCAGCCGCTGTATCTGAGAAGAGTTTGATCAGGCATCGGACGACGATATATATATATATATATATTGTTTGCTCCTAGTTCTTGCTTTAGTCATCTCATATCATATAATACACGTAACCCTTTATCGAAGCATAATTACATTTCACAAAAGTAATTATTTTGAGAAACTTGGGTATCATACATATATTACATTTTGGATACGTACGTACATGTACAGGACCATTGTTCACTATATTATACGTACCGGCCTGATCATCCAGATTCACCAGCATCAACAACAAACTCATAACCCCATTAACATATGCACCAAACATCGCGAAATCCCACACCGATTCAACCAAATTAGGACATCATCCTCGTGACATCAAAGACCCTACAACACCAGCAATCAAAGCTGTCGGATCTCCCAGCACTGCTGATATAACAAATTGCAAGGCCAATCCAGCCATCTCACAACACTTTTCCGCCTTACCCTTTCTCTTACGGTGGTGGCTCTGAAGCGTATTCTTAAGGCTAGGAATTCTTGTATCCAAGTTCCTGCCTTTTCCATGTCCAATGTATATATCCGGCCAACTTTCCATGAGCATATCCCTCACACACGCCACGTGCAAATTGTATTTCTTGCACCTAGATCTATAGCTCCAGCTCCGCCCTTTCCGTCCACACTTGTGGCACGCTGCGCTCATCTTCTTATACAGATCGAGCTTGACTTCGCCATCGTCGAGCACCATAGGGAGCTTGGCGCAGCATGGGTGGAGATCAAACTGGCACGTCTTGCAGTGGTACACGAAACCCGTTACGTCCTTTTCGCATGCATTGCAAAAGCGCGGGATGTTGCCCGGCGGGCGAAGGAGGAACTGGAAGGAGCACTTCGTGTAGAAAGGGTGGTAGATGGCTGGGGAAGAAACCGCACAGTGCATGTGGAGATCGAAGTTGCAAGTGGCACATTTGTAGCGCGAGCCTATGCCCACCTCCTTGCACCCATCACACTTGAAAGGAAATTCTGAGTACTCAAATTTGAGATTGTGTTGGGGGTGGCTGATGTGGGATATCTCATTGTATTTCATGGTTTTTGTGTGATCCCTGAAAAGCTAAGAACCACCCTGCACTAGGAGGCCGCTATTCACCATGTTTAAAGGGAGTATGGGGCTATATATATAATATATATGTATGTAATGTATATAAAGGGAGTAGTGTTGTGTTTAAACCATGGTTAATGTTAGATAAAGTGTGCAGAGAACTAAAAAGTGGTTAGATGCCAAAATCATGGGGTTATATTTGGCTTGTGGTTGAAGCAATTGCAGGGAATAATTATACTTTGGGGGGCTCCATGGTGGGAGAGTGCATGGGAATCTCCACGTCAACGTGAATGTAAGGAAGCATAGACATTGAGCATATTGCGTCATTTCTTGCTTAAGAATATATATAAACGATCGAACACGAATATTACTTGTCCAGTACTACTTTAAATGCATGGTTTCTTAACCTAGTAATTACTTATACATAACCTAAAATGTTTTAGCATTACTATACCAAATTGCAGCATAAAATATCTACCTGTTGAGATCATTAATTTCTATTTTCTTGATCGATATGAACGCATGCAGGTTCAATACAAAAAACATATAGACACAACATTAAATTCTAACTTAGGATCGAGTACATCTATCCCTCCCTACCTAATTAATTAACATACTATCCATTGCTGCAAAATCTACATGATGTGTGATATATTGTCCCTCTATAATATTGAACTATATATTTAACTCAATCGGGTAATTTAATTAAGAGATCTCGAGTGATAAAGTTTTGACATATATCAAAGAGAAAAAGTTTAAGGGTCTATTTGGATATTAAAAATATCTCAGATGATCTGATAATAATAATAAGAATATAAATATTGAATAGTTTATGAATAATAGTTATAAATAATAATAATAAAGTACGTAATCTGAGAATAATTGTGCTCTGAGACAGATTCTTAGATTCATCGTTTTCATGCATATGCTTAAGACGTCAAAATTTCAATGCAGCTGTGGAAGCACGCAGGGAATATCTCAGTTTATGCGTGACCTCTAATAATAATTCATACCACGATCTTTATTAATTGGGTTCGTAACTTTTAATTTCTATAATGGGGAATATATATATCCTGTCTTTATTCTTTGAATATATCTTCTATATATAAAAAGTGTGTATGAAACGGAAAATCTTGTTTTAACGGTTTTTCTTGTTTTTCCGTTAAAGTTAACACCGTTTGTTTTAACGGTTTGACATATAAAATGAAGACATAAATGTTGAGAGAGATAGCATTCAATGTTGTTATATGATTTATTAATCTCAATAATTATAATACTTAATAGTTTATATAATAATAAGTAATTAAAGATTAGTTATTATATTTTTCTCTTTCTCCTTAACATATACACTGTATTAGGTGCATAAGACGTGAATCCCTAAGTATAATATACGTGCATTATACGTTTCATTAACTCAGATTATTGAGTATTTCAAATTTAAAAATCTCATATAATATATAATATAAGTGTGTTTAATCAAAGTGTTTTTTTTCCCCATGGTAGTAGGACGTAGCTTCCGCTAAGTCATATTCCATACATGGACTTGCTATGATAGGCATGTGACAAAGGCCGTGATCCTTGAGCTAATCAAGAAAAAGTAAATTCGGCCAACAATTTCAAAATATATTTTATGATTTATATATATGCTATATATAGAAAATATTATACCACAAATTTTATAAAAAGATTATGTTTTAACTTTATGTTGTCCCTGATCGACTCAACCAACAGCAAAATAAGAATTTCAATGTTGTCTCTGTTGATTATCTACAGGATGACATAAATTGATGAATTATAATACAAACATCAAACGACACATATTTTGAACTACCGTCTGTGTTAGACTTTTATTAAATTTTTCGTATACATCTTTGCTAAAATTATAGATGTTATAAACATGTATTGAATTATATGATACTTTGAACTAATTTTTTTATTTTCTCCAATATGCCTTAAATTATTAAGTGACATCAATAATTTCTATAAAATATATATTATTTTTTAAAAATAATTATTTCATAAAATTAGACAAACGTGCTTTGCACGTTACTCCCACCTAGTTATAATATATGTGGCCTTGAAACATAACATCTTAATAATGAGGCAGGGAACATTATCCTAGAAGAATCAGGCACTTGTACTATAAGAAAAATAGATTTTTGTGACTAATTTATTACAAAGAAAAAACTATTCGCAATCAAAATCGTTTTTTTTTTGTAGTGTTGCTGGAAAACCTAGCTAGGAATCGATTTCTAATACAATAAGAATCGGCATCTATCTCATTCTTTTGACATAATTAGCAAAATTATTGATGAGATAATCTTATATAGTATTTGAATAATAATCAAAAGTTAATTACAGTCAACTTGATTAATTAACTATCTATTTGTTGAAAGGTTTCGATCTGCCCCTCCTGATGATCCTAGTCGTGTGATTACCCTATAACAAGATTAGAGTTTGGGGTCCCGAATTTAAAGAAACCTTTGATGATAGAAAAATTCTAAACATAAGCCCATACACCGCACACCATCTATTTTTTAAAATTTTTTTATTTTTTTATTTTATCAAATATTTGATATATGAATAATAAATAGAAAAATTGAATTAGTTTAAAAATAATAAATCTAAAACAAAATTAAAAAAAATAAAAAAATAAAAAATGTGAGGTGTGTGGTGTATGAGGCTTATAAGTACCAATGCTCTTGATAATAAAGTCAGATTGTATGCTATATATGAGCGTGGAAAACTGAAAATTCAGCCAGATTTCAGGATGTACCTATTGATCTAGTATTTATAGATTATGTGACACAGTAGCGCCTCTGGAAGCTTAATTTCAGGAATTAATTAAAAGTAATTCTACTCACAGGTCACTTACCACACACTAGCTGAGCTGACTTTTATTTATTTTTTATTTTTTAAAACGATTTGTTAGACTACTCTCCACATTTTTCACATTCTTCCCAAATTTTCCATTCGAATTTCTCCTCCCACGTTCTCCCCCCTCCCTGCTGAAGCCCAACCAAATAACATATATGGACATTTTTTTTTAGGACTTAAGCTGCCAAAAAAAGCAATAGTAGAAAATGAAAAACATCGAAGGAAGTTTCATTGCTAGGTAGGGTTTTGCGTAATAGTTTATCCTTTAAAGAAGTTTTTATTCTCATTAAAAACAAAGCAGCAAGATGAGAATTTCGCACCATATAAGCACCCAAAGAACACCCTTTTTGCAGATTTTAAAGGGAAAGATGAAAGAAATTTTGGAGTTGAGTTCAAAGTTTACACATTTTGGAGACAGTAATCCATATGCAGAAGCCTAGAAACAGAGGAAAGCCATAAAACACAGAGAAGTTTCTTTTCCTTTCAATGCCAATGAATTGAGATTTACTATGAGCAAAGGCTCACAAATAGTAAAGCCTGCTTATTTCTCTATTCCCACTACTTCATTTTAAGTAAAAAGCTCTAAGCGTGATACGAATAAAAACTTTATGCTAATAGTTTCAGTGGTGTTATTTTCTGGATAAGGCTCGGACCAATTAATTCTTTCATGTTAATTTCCTCTTCTCTTTTATCCCACTGGATAATTTCCAATTGAAACAGTACAAGAAATTGGCGAGTGCAAGAGATTCGCCCCTTCATTGCCCATGATTTAGGTGAAAAAAAGGTCACAAAAGATCAAAACCACAAAAACCACCCATATAAAACCCCACCAGTAATTACAGCTTGAATCCCAAACCAAAAAAAAAAAAAATGCACAAATGAGAAAATAGGCACCAAAAGAATAAGAACTTCAAATATTGTACTTGGGGCTCGTTTTCTCTCTCTTGAGTGACTGAACTCCGATTTTGGGAGGGGTAAAGGGAGGGGGGAGAGTAGAGTCGACGGGGTAGTGGTTTTGGGAGGGGGGAGAGGGATTCACAAAGGGATGGAGGAGAAGAGGAGAAGAAGGATTTGACAAAGAAGGGAGAGAGAGAGAGAGAGAGAGAGAGAGAGAGAGAGAGAGAGAGAGAGAGAGAGAGAGAGAGAGCATTAGACCACTTTTAAGAAACCAGGTTTGCCATATCATTAGTGTGTGGTGTTGGAAATAAGACCGGTCTAAGAGTAGAATTACTCATTAATTAATGTGGTAACCCTTTTAGGCACGCGGTAACACTTATGGCCTTGATTCAATTGTTAAAAGGGTTGATTTAGTGCACATATTTTATTCAAATTTTCTTCTGTATCAGTTGATCACGAGAGGACTGTTCAACAATGATTTCAGACAATATGTAATCTAAGAGATTCAAGTCTCATGGTGATACAGTGCGTTTTGACTTTCCCGCCTCTAATTAGCTACTTCATCACGGGTGAACCTGTTAGACCCTCTAGAAAAGTTACCCCGTGACAAGTGACACACTCACTGACATGCCTAGTTGGCCCCCAGGGTGAGCCATCAGCATGCCATGGCAAGTCTACGGACCAGCCAGCGCCCATGGCCCATGCCATGGGCCATTTTTAGCACCAGCCAGCACCAATCAGGTCGTGGATCCCACATGAGCCCCACGGTCAGAATTTTATCAACATTTTATTATTTTAATAAAATCATCTAGTATTTATATATTTCATTATTTTCTTGTTTTAGTATAACTAGGAATTAATTCCTTAGGCTAGTGTTACTAGGAATTAATTCCTTTCTAGGATTTATTTCCTTGTTCAAATACCATTAGGACTCTCCCCTTGTAAGCATATATAAAGGCCACCCCAATCCCATTTTTCATTATCTTTTGACAAATTCCCTTTGTGGTTGGCTTAGGTCTCGTTTGTTTTCAGAGATGAGATGAGATGAGATGAGATAAGCTCTTTTGAGATATATTGAGATAAGATGAGATTAGATAAAATATATGTTTGTTTTTAGAGATTAGATGAGATTAGTTTGAAAGGAGAATAGTTAGTAATATGATTGGACCCACAAGTACTTGTAGTACTTTTAACACCTATTTTATTTGTTTATTTATTTATCAATGGTGCACCCTTTTTTTTTGCTACTTTGTTTCTTTTTTTTCTAACCATTTGGTCAAAACTTTTTTTGTTTTTTTCGTTGCTTCCTTTATTTATTTATTTACTAATAATGTAATTTTTTTTTTTGGCTCCTTCCTTTAAAAAAAAAATGTCAATTTTTATTTATTTTTTTGCTGCTTCCTTTATTTTTTTTAACCATTTGGTCATTTTTTTTTTTTTTTGCTGCTTCATTTGTTTATTTATAAGCCATTGGTGCAAGTTTTTTTTTTTTTAAACCATTTGGTCAATTTTTTTCTTTTCTATTTTTTTGTTGCTTTATTTGTTTATTTATTTACCAATTGTGGGAATTTTTTTTTCCACTGCTTCAATTTTTTTTTTAACTGAGAGAAACCATTTGGTCAGTTTTTTTTGTTTTTTTTTCCTGCTTTCTTTGTTTATTTATTTATCAATGATGTAATTTTTTATTTATTTTCTGCTTCCTTTATTTATTTACCTTATGTGTAAAAAAAATTTCTTTTAATCAAATATTTTGCTAGCCATTATTAATATTTGTTAAAAAAAACACAACCTCATTTATGTTATATATATTCCTTAAATATGAAGTAAAAATAAATAAATAAATTTCCATATAAATCCAAAATTTTAGCTCATCTACCATTTCTCGTTAAATAAGTAATCAAATAGTTTCAAAATGAAATATTAAGCAATTCACAGAGCATTCATAATGTTGGTATCGGGGTTAGCATAAAATACATCAATTGTCCAAAATAACAAAGTACACAAACTCGGTGAAAAATACATATATTAAATACACCATCCCAATTGAAATAACACCATCAATTTCCATCCCTAGCTTCCCACATAGAAATGGCATTCTCATCTCTAATTGCCGCCATAGCGTGGCTTGCTTCAGTCGTCATGTCTATATTATGAGATGAGGATGTCCAGCCACCATCCTCAAGCTCAATAGGTGGTAGCTGAAACCTACTAGAATTTTCAAATATCCAGTCATCGGGGGTCACCGTTCTAATAAAGTTGTGCAACGCACAACATGCTGTTATAATTAGTCACTGCTGCCCAACAGAATATTTAGGCATTACCTCGAAAATTTTGAAACGTTCTTTTATGACACCAAAAGTTCGTTCTATAATATTACGGATCGTTGAGTGACGGTAATTGAAATAATCTTTATACCCTTGAAATTCCCTTTGGTTGTGCCGATCACTCATATGATATCGTTCTCTTGGATAAGGGGGCAGCAATCCCGTAGTGCATGGGTAAGCTGAATCCACAAGATAATACTGACCTAATATTTTCATTTAAATTCAAAGTACATAGTTTAATTAATATAAGTGAAAAATAATTTAGGTGGAACTTTATAATATTTGAAAAAGTTAAAAAAATAGAAAAAAGAAAAAAAGATGCTTACCCTCAGGTGGCCATGGAAAACGGGTTTATGAATCACTTGCTGCATGGTGTAAGACACGGGCATCATGGGCTGAGCCCTCCCATCCAGTATATATAAATATAAACTTTATATCGAAATCAACTATGGCCAACACATTCTGGGAGACTCGCCCCAATCTATTGCGATATGCCTCACGCAACTCAGCTGGGACGACAGCCTTCATCATTGTACCATCCATCGCACCAATGCAACCCTATCAAGTAAAAAATAAATCTGTTAATAATAAACTACCTCTTAGATGCCTGACACAAACATATTGTGTGCTAATAGGAAGTTTGAACACTATGCCTTACCTTAAACCACGGATAATTGCGACAGTTGGTAGAAATATAAGGGTGCACGCTGTCCCTATGTGTTGGCACAATCAAGTGTCTCCCAACCTCACATAATGCTTTGATTACCCGCCTAACGTATTTATTAATTGTTTATGTGGAATGTTGAAACCTATCCCCAACAACTCGATGGACACTTCCATGGCCCACAAGTAGGCAAAACATACCCACAGCTTCCTCCACCGTCACTTCTCTTCTAGAATCACGTAATAAGTTATGGTTACGTAACGCTTCGCATAAGGCGCGGAATGTGCGTACCTCTAACCGAAACATATCCTTGCAGTTTTTTGGATGTCCATTTAAGATTCCTATAATATATTCATGCTTGCGGAGGCCTATATTATGTTGTGGCATTGGGTGATTCCTTCTTCGTCGGCTTCTCAGTATCCTAGTTACATTTAGGATATCTCTTACCTCCAAGAGATTATTACTATTATCACTATCACTCCCTTCAGTCTGCCCATTGTTATCATCCATTCTCTACTTCTAGACAATGAATTGTACTAATAAATCAAGAATACCAAACACAAGAAGAGTGGCTAATGATAAATAAAACAGAAAATTCGCACGATAGTATAAAAAATACCGGATGTAAGATTCTTACCTTATTTTTTGATGAAACTACCTTTGATAGAACTTCACAGGAATTGATGCCCTCTGGATCACGTTCAAGATCTACAACTACCCGTAGGCAAATAATTAGAGAAGTCAGATTACAATTTTGTAATACAAGACACAAGAAAAGTAGTAGCTTGATATTAATTTTCCAATTTTGGCAAGATACATGTAATTGTTAATCTCTAACATTAACAATTACATGTAAAAAAGAAAGTTTACATGTGTCCACAATCTATATTAAAACAACAAAAGCTAATATCACAAGGGCCCATAAGTAATCAAACCAACATACGAAATAACATCACATAAGTGCATCAGGTCCAAATAGGTTCAAACCAACAACCGGTAAAACATAATCTAATAAGTTGTCTCTCAATACATAACAACGTAAATGAAAATGCATAAGCTCACAATGACTAATTCTATGATCTATCTATAGCCTAATGCACAACCAACACAAGATCAACATTGCATAGCCCACGCTCGCCGATGGACATCATCCATCTCCAGAAATCCTTCTTGAACCATGGGATTCAATAACTTATCGAACACACGGTAGAAAACATCGTCTGGCAGTGGGGGCTCAAATGCCTGTAAAATGGCAATGGACTGACGAAAAGGGCTCCAACCTGAATCACTATTCAAGCCACCTTCGTCCCCTCTACTTCGCTTTTCCCCTGATGCTTCCCCTCTACCTTCATAAGACTTTCGGCGTGCTTCATAGGAACGAGTTATCACTGCACACATTTTCGATATTTCCTCATCAGTTTTGTCGATTGCCCTTTCCTTTTGACGCCGTCGGGAGGACCGACTCGATGGCTGCCCCATGTCCATGGAAAATTGCGTCGAGCCATCATGAATGAAATCCCCACCGGATTGGGTGCCAAGTGACGGGCCCCGACGTTGCATCTCTGCATCAAGACACGCCTCATCATCCGAATCTGGCGGTGGTTCGGTGGACGCGTGGTGGAGTGTGTCCATGGCAACGCTAGCACCAAAAATTGTACACAACTTTGCATATCGTGGACAGCCAGAGGTACGAAACTTCTTCAATTTTTGGTTGGCCTGGTCAAAAGGTCAATATCTATATATTAGAGAGTTGTTAAGGCGACAATAATTATCTAACTTTATAACATTGTTAATGGGATTATTGACAAATATTATAAAACCCATGGTTAGAGCTTCCTTACCCTAATGGCATTTGCCCAATGTTGGTCGCTCCCTAAAACCGTTTTGGTATTGGGGTCCCATCACATACCAGTTTGGTGCATCAGGTCAGTGAAAAGATGCTGCATTTGCTTCAGCCTATGTATTTTTCCTTTAACTTGGGTCGCATCATACGTCTTGGAGCCTAGAGATGTAAGGCGTGCAGCATAGTTTGTGTGGTCCCTAGCTGTGATCTTTCCAGCCCTCAGTGAACCGCTAAGGGTGTCAGCGTACATCATGTTAATGAACTTGTCCTTCATGTCGTCCCCCCATATTTCACGATCAACGTGTGAAAGTTCCGAATCGGTGTCCATGAAAAAATGCTAATAATATGACATTAGATATGGTTTGGAAACGAGGTAAGAAAACATATCTCGAAAATTTTGAAACAGAAAATTAAATAAAAACTGCTTTTTAGAGACGTGGGCCATACCTGGCGAGAGTAAGATAGTCGAGACGAGCGTAGGTAGTAACGCTAACAAATAAATAAGGTTGTTAAAAATTATTAGACAAATTATTAATAGTAGACAGCTTGGAAGTATGAGATGGCTGAGTGGCGAGGTAAAAAAGGATTTGAAGTATGAGACAAACATAGAAATAAAATTATACTAATAATCATTTGCATCTAAACGTTATGTGAAAATTTCCGACACTGGTTCATTAATTTTACAGCCTGATGATAATGTTTTGGTATCTATCTATATATTGAGACATCCATTTGGCTACTGTATGCACAAGGCCAACCAAATCAACATGCTAGCTTGTTCAATCATTATAACTAAACACTTTTAACCAATTATAACTAAAAAAAGAAAAACAACAAACCTATTTAACCAATCATTCTAGACATAAGAAAAGCAAATGCCTAGAGAAGAACAATAAAAAACTTTTAAAATAAATATATAAAAGAAGTGGGGCATGTATAAGAACATCAATAATATGAAACAATTGTTTCTAATTGACATTTAAATACAAAAATATATATAAATGAATCTGATTTTTTTTTTTAAATAAATGAATCTGATTGAATGTGTTAAGAAGCTAAAAAATTGTGAATTGCTTGTGTTTTTTTTTTCCAATTCCTTGTGATAAGAAGCTTGGGTTTTTTTTTTTTTTCCAATTCCTTGTGAATTCCTGATTTCCTGTTTGTGGTTGATTCCTGCAATTAATTTCTTGTTTACTCTAAAATTTCAGGGATTTGGGCAATTCTAATATCTCTGGGACTTTAGGTTCAGAGCTTGGCGAGCTCAAGCATCTACAGTACTTGTATGTATTGATATTCTCTTTTAGCATTTCCAAAAGTTGTTTTGAACTTTCATTTGTGTTGTGTCTGTTCACCGAGGTAAACTAAAGAAAAACAAAAGAACTTATATTTTGACTCTTATATATTCTATCGTGTTGCATAAGTTAGCTCAATTCGCATGATTAGATTGTTGGAAAATTAAACGCAGTCCCAATTTAGGGAAGAAATCTTAATATCAAGTTTCCCCTAGCTGACTATAATTATTAAATAAAGTAATTGACTAATTGGGTGTAAAATCTTTAATGGGCTGCAGGGAGCTTTATAGGAATGAGATAGGAGGTAAAATCCCAAAAGCATTGGGTAAGTTGAAGAATCTTGTCAGCATGGATTTGTATGAAAAAAGATTTGAAGGAGAAATCCCAAAATCTTTATCCAAGTTAAAGTCACTCAGATTTCTGTAAGTACCGGTATATTTCCATTGACTAGCTGGAAGATTTTGAACTTCACAATTTATTTTTTTGCATGATTATGTCATTTGATATGGTTTGAATTAATGATACAGACGGTTAAGCAACAACAAGCTGACAGGGTCAATCCCAAGGGAGCTCACCAACCTCTCTAACCTCAAAGTTTTGTAAGTTTGATTTTGGAAAAAGAAAAACCACAAAAAAAAAAAGAGTCTATTGATTTCCTAATTTCTGTTACTGATTGTATTAGTATACTTCCTGTTTTGAATTATTGATGCTTAGCGATGTTTCGAACAACAATCTATGTGGAACAGTTCCTGTAGATGGCCCTTTTGCCACATTCCCAATGGAAAGGTACCTACCATCACACTATTCCTTGACCAAATCAGATATATATACCAGGCTATTTACTTTTAATAGAGTACTTGGAGATCACAGTGATCTCCTAATTGCTTCTTTTCCCCCATCCAAGGCATGGAACAAATCATTGCCTAAAGGATAGCATGAAATGTCTCAAATAACCGAGTTTCCAAATGAGTTATATGTTGGGTTTGGTCATCTAGAGAATGTTAAGGTCCCATGTAAGGACATTAAAATGTGTATTCCCGACACTCACACATACATATATATGCCAGTGAGTAACTAAGACATCTGATTGATTGTGAATTGTAAAAATTAACATCCAAAAAATTCTTCATCTCCCAAAGTAGCTGTATTGACCACAGTTAAAATGGTGTTTATAGTAACAAGTTGCCTATTCCTATTCTTCTTGGCACTTATACAATGCCAACCAAATCAACTTGCTAACTTGTTCAATCATTATAACTAAACACATTTAACCAATTATAATTAAAAAAAAAAAAAAATTCAACAAGCCCATTTAACCAATTATCAAGACCAAATGGTTTTTATGAATAAAACAATGGGTATAAAATATCAAATTATTAACAAATCTTGCATCCAAAAGTTACACAGATTAGATAAATACATGCATAAATTAGAGTTCATAAACTGGAAAATTAAATAAGGGGGCAAACCAAAATTACCTGGTATGAGCGTGTCTTAGGGCCCTTTGTGCTCGACTTATGGAGGGTTCGGCCTCTAATGACAGATTTGGAGCAACGGGAGCAAGGCTTGCAGATCTTCATAGGGGTGGCTGCTTTCTGGTTATGAATGTCAATTTTATAGACCATTTTCCTCTATAAGAGACAACAAGGCTCAACACACGACTGCTTCTCCACTATTACAATGACAGGAGCTTATTAATTATGTTTCCAACGTCGGTCACTTCTTTCCGTCTTTCAGCTGCACAACATATCCTTTACACACACTGTCAAGATTTGGCACACAATTTGGTCACAATATAGGATGAATATTCTGAGCAACCATGTAGTAGAGATTCGCACGACAATGTGCAACAGAGTAGGAAAATCAATCGGCTTCAAGAACAGTGGCTTCTGATAAAATCAATCCGCTTCAAGAACAGTGGCTTCCGATGGACATACCCAAGCAAACAAAGAACCACCGTGGGGGGCTGGCTGAGAAATATAAGGGTTTGGAGGGTTCACTGTGATTCATCCAAAATACAGCAATGGTGGGTTTTTGGGTTTCTTTGGAGATGGCAGTAGATCGAGAATGAAGAAGGGATAAGAAGTGTGGAGTTGTGACTCTCTTTGATCAAGTCTTGTCCAGTCACCATCGAATTCGTGCTTCAATGGAGGAAAACGATGGGCCTCGTTCTGAAATTGCTTTTGACCGTTCGGGAAGAGGAAGATGTGAAAAAAAAAAAAAAAAAAAAAAGTATGGGAAGAGTTCGGTATACTTTCTTTATTTTTTTTCTGCAATGTTGTTGTGGTGTTCTTCCTCCAAGTAATGAGTATGGGAAGAGAAATATCAGGAAAAAAAAGTTTGAAAAGTGCTTTTTCAGAAATATCAGTAATGAGTACAGGAAGAGGAGTGCTTTTTGACCGTTTAGTGCACTTTACATTTTTTTTCTGCAGTGAAATATCATGTCATTGTACAGTATATTTAAAATATATTAATAGAGAGAGTAGTATTGAGATAAAAAGTGAGATTTGGAGAGATGAAAACTTGAGATATAAAATGAGTGTTTGTTTTTAGAGATCATTTTACCGTACGAAAACTTTGAAAAATTTTTAAAGTTTTGTGTTTTATCCCCATAAACAAACAAGGCCTTATTTGTTCTTGAGATCTCTTTCGGTGCTTGGCACTTGGGTTATTTGAGTGTAACCCATGTGAATCCCAAATAGAGATTCAACACCTTGACGTTTGTGGACGGGTGTTGCTTCATCTATCAATCTATGAGCAAGTTTGTTTCTCTTTTCCATTATTGAGTTTCAATCTTGTTATTTACTTATTATTTGCATTACTCTTTTTGCACTTAACATTATATCACACGCCCCATATCATCCCAATACACTAGATCTACTTTGCCAAGTAGATCTAGCCTTGTTGGATTATTCCCTTCATATTTCCTTCACTTCCATATCAATCCATCACCATATTATCATCCATATACCTTCCATAATCCTAGATCTAAACCCCTTTCATCATAAAGCCCTAGATCTACACTAGATCTAGTGCCTCTATATTTCCTACCATAAACCCTAACCTCCATAAGGATTTTCTATATTTTAGGAAATCTTAAACCCTAGCCTCACTTCCATAATTACCATAATACCACCCAAGAGGCGCTTACCATAGCCTAATCACACCATTCGGCTATCATCATACCATACCATACCATCATCATCCCATACACCATACCATCCCACCAAGATCCAATTCACAAACCACAGACACCCATCATCCATATTCACTAAATCTCATCACTCAAGTCTAGACTCAAGTAAGAAGGCGAGCAAGAAGGATAGGCTCATCGGTCATAGTTGGGTGAAGCGGATCTAGAGAACCATAGTGTTTAGGGACTAGACCGAGGTCCCTAACAAAACCTCACATGACCGAGTCTTTACTCGTCCATGGTTCTTTCCTTGCCCAGCCAGTGGGCCTAGGCCCAACACTCTTAATTATCAACCACTATATATATATGGAAAAATTTAATTGCAATCATAACTGTATACTAATATGTATCTTAATCTAATGTGATTAGTCAAAAAATAGATTTTATTGAAACCAATACTAATTTAAATTTTGAATATGAAGGAATCAATATTGTTATGTAGATTAGTACATGACTTTACTTATACGTAGCAAAACTCTATATATACATTGAGTGGAATATTGTTAACGAGGAATAATGGCCTTTTTACTTAAATGTGCATATACTTTATTATATACGCGGTCTCGTATAATTCTGAGATGTAGTAATATGGATGATCAAGATCAATATTTTGTATGTATATAATAAACATCCATTTGGGGTAGAATATATAGAAGAACGAACAAATTCCTTATAAGGAATTTGATGAATATAGTTGACAATCTCATCCATTAATTTGTAGGTATCTTTGAACAGGGTGGCTCCACAAAATTAATGAACCATATCGCACATATTATATGGAACTGATTCTCCATTAATATTAATGTATTTTATAATATAAATATATACTGATCATTTGGAATAGCACTACCAATTATCTAATTGCGCAACATTAATCGCATGCATATGTTAACTTGTAACAAATACCACCCTGACTTATTTTTAAATTATATGTTTCCTAAGATCCCTGATCAAGTTCTTATGCGAATTTGAGGATTTCAAGCAGGAGAAAAATAGGCAAATAAAGTAAATTTTATAATATTTATTGAGTATTTAATGTTACTTACAAAATTCATACACAAAGTAATAAATTTTGTTAGACTACTATATATATATATTTAGATAAGAACTTGAATGGATTTTTTTATGACCAAAAGCCAACATCTTGTCCATCCAAACTAATTAGATGATTCAAATGTGATAGAAAGTAGAGTATTAATTCTTATCATTCTCTCGTCATTTTATGATATGACATTAGATGATTAGAGACTATTTATTATATTTTAATTGTAAACCTATCATTTAATGACACATCATAAGATGATGAGAAAATGAATTATGAATAGATTTTTTCTAGAAAATATCATATTTATTAGGAGTGTAACCGGTCCGGTTTGGTCTGGTTTTGGACAAAATCTATGACCGAACCGATAGGTACTGGTTTTGCATTTTTCAAAACCGATTACGCACCGATTTTCCTCCTAAACCGGTATTCCGGTTTTACCAGTTTTCGGTTCGGTTTGGTCCGGTTTTCCGGTTTTAATAAAATAAAAATTTGTCATAAAAATTCTGTTTAAAATAAAATTGATTTAAAAAATTTTGTTTTATTAAAAATCTATTACCATTTACAAAAATCTGCTTTACAAAAAAATTCTGCTATATAAAAAAATTTTGCTATCAAAAATCTGCTTTATAAAAAAAATCTGCTATGTAAAAAAATTCTAATATAAAAAATCTGTTTTATAAAAAAAATCAGTTATATAAACAAAATTCTGCTATATAAAAAACTGCTATAAAATAAAAACTAAAATAAGAAATTTAGTGTAAAAAAAAATCTGCTATAATCCTATATTAGATGATTAGTATTAGTATATATATATTAGTATTAGTTATAGCTATATAATATATTAGACAATATAATAATATTAATATTAGACTATTAGTATAGTTATATATTAATATTAGTTTTGATGATTTAGTATAACTATATTAGTATAAGTATAACTATAGTTTATATTAGAATATTAGTATTAGTATATATGTGATTATTTTTTATGTGATTAAAAATTATATATAATATAAAACATATTATATATAATATTAATATATAAATAGTACCGGTCCGGTCTGGTCCAAAACTAACCGGAATTGAAATCGGACCGGTTCTGACCGGTTTTTCATTTATGGAAACCGGTTCCGGACCAAACCGGTCCAAAACCGGCACAACCGGTCCAGTCCGGTTCTGTCCGGTCTGGTTTTCCGGTTTACCAGATTTTTTTTACACCCCTAATATTTATAAAGTATCATATTTGAGTTTTGCAACGTACAAGCACAGTCGCATACTAATCTGCGTATCAATATTCATTCTTCATATTCAAAATTTAAATTAACATTATTTTTAATAAAATTTATTTTTTGACCAATCACATTAGATTGATACACATATTAATTATACTTGTAACTAGTTTTATCATATAATTTAGATCTGGTCAGTGGTCAACAGGGCTTAATGTTAGAGGAACAAAGAATATAGGAATGAGATCTAATTTGTTGTCCAATTCTTATTCTCTTTTTTATTTTGTTTCCTTTCAAACGAAGAAGCATCTTAGAATATTTCATATGGAAAAATCTTCTTATCATCCTCACACTTCACACACCATACTTATTTTAATTTTTTTTTTTATTTTTTCTATAATAAATATGTAGTGTGTGGATGGTAAATAGAATAATTTAGTTAGTTTAATAAGAATAAAATAAAATAAAAAATAAAAAAAATAAAAAATAATATTTTAATATATAAAATATGTGGTGTAGGATAATGTGTAGCATTTCTCATCCCATATATATGCGAATGATTTGTGAGCTACTTGGACTCCAAGTTGTTGGGAGCATTGTCACTTGCTTGCGCTTCGTCTTCACTCAGTGCCTCTTCCTCCTCGTGATTCGGTTTTTTTTTTTTTTTTTTTCAAGTGACTGTCAAATTACTTTAATACTAATTACAGCTACCACAACCATAAGTAAGAATGCAATTGCTCTATCGCTCTTCTGGCCCAATCTGCTACGTCGGATGCACAATGGGCCGCAAACCCGAGGGTTTGAGATGTGCAACCACAATCTTCTCACCTACCCCACCATCATCGGCATCCTCACCCGGGCCCGCCTCAAGGCCCTTGCCAGGCTTCATTCGGGCCGCCATTCGAAGAAGATAACTTCGTATCAAAGCCAGTGAAGGCGTTTGAGAGCCTTGTTAAGACGTGTATATGGTGTGGGTCTGCTCCTTGTGTTTGATTTTGTTGGTTCAAGCTTGTTTGGAGATTGCCATTGAGATTGTGAGAATGTGAAGGTCAAGTGGGATTAGCTTGAAAGGCTGAAAGTTAGTTCCTTGAATTCTTTGATTTCGTGGCTTTAGAGGTGTGGAGGTGGGTACGCCGGGTACGAGGTTTATAGGGACTTTTTGGGTTAGTGTGCGATGAATTTGAGGGCAATGCGAAAAGGGCTTTTACAGTTGGGCCAATGTGCATACTTTTAATGCGTTAATGGGGAATTTTTATCAGCTTGGTTTGGCTGAGAAGGTGGAGATGATTTGGAATGAAATGGGGGGATTTGGTTGTGTTCCAAATGGTCGTTGGTATTAGCGTTTTGATAGCAGCCTATTGCGAGGAAGAGAGAGGATGATTGAGGCTGAGGAGTTGTGGAAGGAGATGGAGGCTGATGTTGTGGCTTATAATACTACTAGTGGTAAGGTTTTGTTAGATTTGAGAGATTGAGAAAGCTGAAGAATTTTTCAGAGAAATGGGATTGAATGGCGTGGGTGTTGGTTGTGTGACTTATAAGCACCTTGACCATGGGTATCGTAGAGTTGGGTAACGTTGCATGTGTATTAAGGATGTTTATAGAAAGGGTTTTAGGCCAGAGGCTTCAACGTACGGTTGAGCTGGTGCTTCTGGACTGACTTTAGGGGTAGGGTTTATGAAGCTTTGGAGATTTTTGAGGGATGGAGCAGAGAATTTTGATTTGATACCAAAGGACACTAGCAAAAGGTAAGAGTTACGAGGTTTTGATAAAGGGGTGTGAGAAGGGGAGGATGGAGGACTTGATTTGGTCATTTCACGTGATCAGCAATTTTCCTGGTAAGCACTCTACAATCTTTATGTACCATAAATGTTCGACAACATTTTACAATTTGTAATTGTACCACTGAGAACTTCCATCCATTAAAACTCGGACTCTATTTATGTACAAGATTCAGAGTTGGAAGAATCAAGATTCTAGTGACAAAATCACAAGGAGGGGAGTAACCAGAGATTGAATAGAGCTGAAGCCAGAGACAGAAGCCATGACAAGAAAGCCATGGCAGCTGATATCTGATATCTGCTGCAAAACTTTGGTGGGCAATATGCCCCATTATTACACTGGAGGAGAAAGTCCACAACACTAACTGTTGAGCAAGCTGCAGCCAGTGTGAGAACGGATAATACCTGTTATGAGATATAACGAGTTAGTATCAAATTGTAACCTAGTTTCTATCTTATGAGACCTCGCAAATTATTCAAATGCTGCATACCCAATCTCCTACGATAATGATCAGCAGTATACCCGGCTGCCGGATAGAGCATTTAACCAGAACAGCGTATCCATCCACCAGGGCTAAAGTGAAACTCCAGGGTATAACCAAACCCATGATTGTTACCAAGTAGCTGTAACATTTGTATATCATATGAAGATTCAAATTAGTAATTACATAAGAAACAGCAAGAAATTGGTAGTATACTGTTCCAAAATGTATTCCTATGTTCTTGCTCATCATCGTTCAGAGCTGGAAAAAAATATGCTGCTATCTGCTATCCCGGAAGACTCTTTAAAGGATTTTCAAGTGCCTGTAATTTATAAATTGCTTTTCTAAGTTTTAGGACCTGTTACTTGCTTGGAGAATCACTGGATTCATTGCAGATATTTTCACCTGTTTATCTTCTAGAGCTAATGGAAGAAGATAATGGGACTGGAAACATTAAACTTGAAACAGACAATGAGAAATGAGTTATCCAGTCGATGTAATCAGAACAAAAGGAGATGGAAGACAAAGGGAATATAGAAGATTCTGAGGCAATCACCTGCGACCAGTGAATATAATTCACCAGATGGATCGTCAACCATGTTGGTTTGCTGATGTAAAATGTCTAAGCCAACAGTTGGTGGCTAGGTGCTCACAAAGGGATCCCAATAGAATCGAATGAAACCATAATCCTAGCAAGTCAAATTAGCACTAAACTAAGAGGTTGTCAAACTTTTCTTAAAAGCGATAGGATGCAGAAAGAACCATTCCAAATCAAGATCTTTATGTTAAGGCTAAGCATTCGAATGTGCCCTGCTTTCGTACGTGGTCAAACCAAATTAACCAATGGTTCAAATTTCCAAATTTCTTTTGGAAACAGTGTCTTTTGGGGAAGGTTATCCGTCATTGGATTGACCAAAGCTCTAAGTTAAGCAAGAATGATAAGACTGGCAATGTACTTGTAGCCTGGATAACAGCAGAAAATTTAAAAAATCATTAGAAAGCTGCTCAAACTGATGGTTGATATTGATCGACCTTTTTTTATCAGCACCCCTCACTCGTAGAACTTTGGCATTAAAATCTGGCAACACCATAAATCTAAGGAATATAGTTTATCATTTATAATTGAAAATGTCTCATTCCGGGAGAGGATTCTGAAAATTAGGGAAGACAAACTAAAAGGCACCATTCACCTACTGTTAAAGGAGTAAGATCAATGGTACAGAAAAACTAAAAGCACCCTTTTTTATTCTTCCCACTAGCAACCATTTCCAGAAAGCAGGGTTCATCGATGGATAGCTCGATATTATCAAGAGAGTTTCCAAGGTTATATAATTGGGGAAAAGAAAAGTTGGGGAAAGAAACAAAGTAGATAAGAGTGTGTTTAGATTACTTACAGTAAGAACCCGAGTATGAACTGAAGATATATTTCACATGGGTAGTGCAGATTGAGACGAAAAAAAGAACAATAAAAAATATAGAAAGAGGTACTTAATAGAGAAACCAAAAGAAAAATTACCAGAAAGCGGTGTAGCTGTAGAATTCGACACCCAAAGACATGAAAAGTAGAGAGGCAGCGGAAAAGATAGTCTGGCCCAATCTCAAAGAAAAGCTGGTGCTGGTCCCCAGAGAGCCAGGTACCTCATCCATGGGTATGGCCTTGTTGCATGGGATCTGCCTCTTCTATATCTGGTTTTGCCTCTTCCCTTAAATAGGCTCACCACTTTGTCTTCCAATTCCCACCCATAAACACCCCAAGCTTGTCATTCTTGTTTTGAAGTGGGACTTTGATGACAACAAAAACAAGAGGTATAGGATTAATGATGAACATGATCTCACAATTCCTAAGAAATGCGCAACATTCTTGGCCTTTACTTTTCTCTTCTATGAGAGCATCAGAATTTTGCAAATGAAGGAAGAAAATGATGTGGAAGAAGTGATGGTGTGAGGAAACGTCGACTTTACTTCACGGCAACAAAGACTTCTCTCTCTCTCTCTCTCTCTCTGACATACAAACACAGTTGACAGCAGTTTTCCGGCAAGTTTTCAGGTGGGAGTTTCGACTCGTGTAAAGCTTTTTGGTGTTTATGTTGATTGAATGATGTAGCTTAATTATATGTGGGGATTTGAAACTTCTAGCTTTCCACTGTAATTGGGTGGCAAGTCTGGTTGGAGAGATTGTGTTGTGGCTTGGGATTCAGTAATGAGTTGGCTTATGCTTTTTCATTTTTGTGATCTTGGTACTCTTTAATTATCATGCTCTAGCTCCCTCCTTCAAGTTAAGAGGTTGCTTTTCAACAGCCATAGGTTAGTACCACTTATTTTCTTTTTTGCCTAATTTTACCTGCACCAATCAGATAAAATATTTTTGTCCCATGGATTCACAATGGCATAACTTGAATGTATGATAATCAAATAGGAGAGAGGTAAGATCAATCGGCGTTTATAACTAACACCTCGACAAATGATTTTACTGACTAAGTTATTCTATTTATAAGTCAGTACGCAAGACAATTTATATCACTTTATACATTATGATTAAACAATGTCCATATAATAAAACCTCTTAATTACTTGCCTAATCCTATTTCTCCTATTAATTATGTTTAATGATCAGTAAGAAAATGGGAGGTATCATGGGTATGAGGCCAACTGGATGGCATTTGAAATGTTTTTATACATAAAGAAGCATAAATCTCAGTCAAATTAATACATGAATGACCATAGGAAAATATAAGCCAATGCTTCTAAAGTTTAAAGGGATGGCTGCGGGTTTGCCACGTGTCAAGACAGGAAGGTTCCCATGTTAATGCGGAAGTGAAATGTCATAGGCTTGTCCCCTCCTAGAGATAAATGAATTGTTTCATTAGTATCCACTGGACCACTCTGGATAGAAGGCTTATTGTCACACGCCCAAGGATTAATACAGTGCTTACCACCAAATAACAAAGTAGACCCAATGAAATATCATCCATAAGATAATATGGACCGACTTTTCCTGTAGATAATAGATAGGCTTAAACAAGTATGATCTACTGGGAGGAAACGCTGGCCATACAATAATATTCCACGAATTAAAACAGAGAGAGAGAGAGAGAGAGAGAGAGAGAGAGGGCAATTTTTCCATTGGCCTGATTTTTCCATCGCAGGCCAATTTCTATCTTCCCAACTGACTGCGAACCAGAAAAAGTTTAGTAGTAGTAGTAAAGGTACACAAATGTACTGATTTTCCTTAAAAAGGGTGAAACCATGAATTAATTTGAAATCATAGACTTGAGCAATGGGAAGCTCTGGAAATTTGAAAAGAAAGAAGAGGCTACTTCACTTCTATGGTAATTTTGGAAATACATTAGATTTCGATAGAGTAGGCATATCATGATCTCTCTCTCGATTGATCGGAAATCAGAAAGTTTTTGAAGCCTAAAACCCCTTTGATTTTTCGGCCCAAAAACCTTTGTTATAATTATAAAGCTCTCAAGGTTGGGCCCTGCCTTAATCGGCCCAGCCTCCCCTGGGCAAACTACAGGCAGTGTTCACTGACCTTGCCTCTCCATGTACTGCATGTCATTCATCTGCCTATTTTCTTATTGTTTATTTATTTATTTATTTTTGTGGGTGAATCTAAAGTTCATATGTGACCATTCCAGTCGCTAGCAATAGCTCCACAATTCTGAAAACCGATATGCTTTAGCAGGGACTCGACAGCACAATTCTCCCACTATAAAATCTTCAACCTATCTTGAGCCTCCAGACTTCGCCACTAAAGAATTCCCAAATATGTTTCGGTGGCCATGGTCCATGCTCCATGATGATTGATGGATACTTCCATTAGCCACCTGCCCATAAATTGATATTATCCAACAAAAATCACTCTGGTTACTCAATTTCTGCAGTTTCTTCTTTTTCTTTTCTAGTTAACGTACTGATTTGTTATTTATTAACAGATCTGGGAAGGAATCTTTTTATTTATTATTATTGAATAATAGTTTTGAAAGCCAGGATGATTTTGAACAGAACAACATTTAAGAATCCATATCGGATCACGTCATTAAGGCAATTACGGCATCTTGACAAATCTATTAGACTTTTGACTTAGGACATCGCGCTGCATTAGCATAGCCCCCACAAGATTTTTCCGTCCCATCTTATTGCCCGACAGAGGGACAATAAATGGTGCCGGAGAAACCCAAAAAATAAATAATAAAAATGTGGGTCACTCCCGCATAACATAAAGGCTCCTAAAATTCACGAGGGACGCAGCCAAACCACGTTACGTCGTTACCAGTTTGCCACAGACAAGCATGAACGAATTCACCGCCGTAACGCCCACAAGCTGCGAGTATCCTGATGGCACGCGCCACCGTAAATGACGTGGCTAAGTTTTAATAAAAGTGTGTGTACTTGTACCTGACAAGTAAATTCACCAACGTTGACGTGTTGCCTCCCGCTAACCATTCGACGAAAACAGTGAAGACACGGACAAATCCAGTCAACCCCGTAACATTAAACATTAAACTCTCCCGAGAGTATCAACACTCTTACCCCCATTAAACCCACCGTCAGTCCACTCATTCAACCACACCATCGTTTCCACGATCGTGCCGATCACGATGATGATGGTTCCGGCCGAATCACCTGTTCATGTTGATCATCCGTCGGCCCCGTCTCCTGCCCCCTCCACCGCCACCACTGCTACTGCTCTCGTCAACCAATCAATGTCCCCCCCGCCCAGACTGCCGCTACAGTTCAGTCCGCCGTTGATCGCGATGGTGGTGGTGGTAGCCGCTGCTTTCATCGTCGTTACCTACTCCCGCCTCATCTCGCGCCACGTCGTTCCGTCAATCATCCGTATCATCCGCCGATGTAGGCAGTGGCGGCGCCGACGTGGGGCCCGGTCTTTCCTTCCTTCCTCCTCGGGGGACCTGGACTCGTTGCCCTACGACTCGCCCTTCTTCGAGGCAAGCGACGGTTTTCACGTTTATTCCCCGTTTGGTCTGGACGAGTCCATCATCAAGACCATCCCGCTCTCAATCTATACTTCCAAATCCAACAGAGAGCGCCGTGACTGCGTAGTATGCCTCCTGGAGTTCGAAGACGGCGACTACGTCCGTACGCTCCCGTTCTGTTCCCACGCGTTCCACGTGGATTGCATTGATATCTGGCTCAGGTCTCACGCTAACTGTCCCCTCTGCCGCGCCGGAATATTCCGTTCGGAGTCTCCGTTTATTCCACTGATGGCAGCCAGAATCAGACCGAGCCTCGACGAAACGATCTTACGTAGCATGACGCTTGAGCCTCTCACCGAAGCTTTGCCAGAGTCTCACAGCTCAGTCTCGGAGATAACGCAGTGCATCGAAGAGCAGTCACCGACGAGGAACAATAACTACAATTACAACCACAACTCGGAGGATAGATTCAACGGCCGAGATTTCTTGTTGAAACGGTCGTACTCGTTCGGATTTGAAAGGAGTATGACATCTGAGAGGATGGTCATGGAACCAGCAACAGCTTCACCCTGGCGGTACCGGAGAGGAAGCTTCTGGAACAAACGGATGTCGCCTTTCGGATCGTTGACGAAACCTCGGGTTTTCTCTTTCAGGTACTACAGAGGAATGAAGTCGCCGTTCTTTAGACGGAGGGGATTGTTTCCATTATCGGAGTCGAGGGTGAGGTTTACGGGCTCAGGAGGAGTTGGAGGAGGAGGAGGGTGGTCATCGAGGAGGAGCAAGTCGATGACGAGCCCGATGTTTATGAGGTCGTCGGGGGCAGGAGCGTTCTCGTCGAGCCGGCTGAGGTGTGGGGATCCCGAGGCGCTGCTGTCACCGGAAAGGTTCAACGGGAGGAGGTAGCAAGAGCGGGGAAAAGGACACGTGGAAGGGATGAACGGTCGGAGATGGAGAAATGCAAAGCGATGGGGACAGAGAGTATTAATTGAGGGGGTGGGGGGGGGGAAGAAGAGAGCGTTTAATGAGGCGGTCTGGCAATTTGTAGAAACTCATTAATTTACTGGGCTGAACATTTATTACAAAATTGACGAGACCTAAATATTTAAGGGCTCTCTCTCTCTCTCTCTGGGAGCGTGGGAACGACTTATTGGGACGGGGGGGAGTTGTGCGCGTTTCGGAAGCCCTTCCATTGGGGTTTTTCTTTCTTTCCTTCGGATTTACCGACACAAGTTACTCAACCCATGTGGAAGGATGGAGGCGAGGCTGCTCAATTATTTGGTGATGTGGGCGCACGGCCTACCACCGGTCCATCCTACATCCTCGATCTGCCTACAAGTCAAGAATCAGAGTAAATATTCCATGTTGATGTGTAGGAGACTTTACTCTCATCATGTCCGGAAATAACTATTATTTGCTCTAAAATGAGATTTTAGTAGACTTTAATTGTTATTCTGGTTGTTCTTTTTAGAGTATATGCATTGATTTGTATTTCATTTTTTTTAGTGCCAAACTTGCGAGACGTATACTATCTATGATCTTACATTTTTTGAGACTGAAAAATTATTGCCCTTACTATAATGGGACTCCAATTGCGCAGAGAGAGAGAGAGAGTGCAGAAGGTAATAATTGATATTGGGCTCCTACTGGAGAGGCTCCTTAACCCCGATCCATCCTGTCTTAGGCCGCCCCAAGCCCATTTTTAAGCATTAATATGAGAGCCTCATGATGCCTAATGAAGCTGTTCAAATGGGCCCAGATGAAAACCCAACCCCTATCCTATCCTACTCCTAGTCTCGCTAAATCTCTAGCCCCACCCATATCATCAGCACCGTTGGGCCAACCCATGTGCCATGAAATATATGGCTCTTGTCTCTAACCCTTCCCTCTTAAAACAGCCACAAATAAAAAAACACAATCCAAACATCGATTACAAATACATTACTTGACTCATACATTAAAAATAAAAAAAATAAATGGGTTGGTTGTTTTGTTTGGCGTGGTGGCACAACCAACATGTCGCTTTTAATAACTCTTAAAAGTAGTTGAATTTATTTGAAAAACATGTATATATGTGTGTGTATATTATTTATAATGGGATTGGTTACCAAGAAGGGAGGCTTTTGAATGGACAGGTATTAGATGAGTTTGAGAGGAAAATGCAAAAAAGGCCGTCTCTCATTATGTAGCCTACTAAGTAGATAGATATAGACTTTAATGTCTTTAGTTCAAACCGATGGTGTGAAACTTGCATTAATATGGTTGCATGCATGTCTTTGTCTCTGGTTTGCTTGACCATTTATTTTCTTTTATTGAAAATAAATTTTTTATTTAATTCACTTTTGGTATTTGGAGCTCATGTTGTCAACCAGGTGGTGCACCCACTAATGAATCTTTGGACATTAGTTTTAAGGTCTGATAGCTTTTCCAAATGTCAAAAGACAAATGATATTAGCACAACCACATATTGGACTACGAAGACTCTTCACCCTTTTTTTTCCATTTTTTGGTTTTTATATACTTTTGTATTTAAGTTAGTCTATTATAAAATGAGTTATTTTTCATATAATCATTTTTATGTAATTTTTACGTGCTCTACTGATATAATTGGTTAAAATTTTTATTTTATATTAAAATAATAATACAACCAATTATATCAAGAGTGTACAATGAGTATAAAAAGTTGACTTTATATAAAATTTTTATTAGCAAAATTTATATGTAAAATAAACCATCTACATCATTTAAATTATCATATTTAATCTTTTAAATTTACTTTATTAGATATATTATCCTCATATCTTATAAAGAAAAGTTTTCTTTCATTTTTCGTACCCAACACTACCTGTATCTGGGTTGTTTAATTTCTTGAGTAGAAAAGCCACCCACTTGCCAAATAGCCTGTACTACACGCAACTGCAAACGGCCAAACATTATCCGACATCCGTATCTTAAGATTTTCCGTCAATTCGGTACTTTGCTTCAGAAATTTGTCCTAACATAAACTTCCACCAGAAACCCTTTCCATTAAAATCCGAGAAACCATTGTCCTGACTTAATAGAGATAAAATCGAGACAATATTAAATGTTTTAATTTCAAGAAAAAAAATACGTTATTAGATATTCCACGTGATATAATTAATTGAAAATATAAATTCTAAATTTTAAATATTATAAATTATTTATTTTATTTTTTAAAAAAATCTTGCTCGGCTAAGTCCAAGTGTGTTTACGTATCGTTCTTGTTAGTACGGAACTTTTTAAAAATTAAAGCTGCGTTTGAGCGCTGAGGTGGAGATTTTAAAACATCTCAATTGATATCTAAATAATAATATTTTATAAATCGTATTAAAATATATTTAAATGTATTAAATAGATTGATATATATTTAAATTTTTATGATAATTTAAAAAAAATAACAATTCGTGTAAATAATTTAAAATGATTATGACAGTGGAAATATAATAGAGTGTATATACAGGAGGAGCATTTATTGGAATATTTACTACATAATCAATCATGTGTCCTAGCTAGTTGTTCTTCTGTAGTATAATTGACTGTGTAGCACATGCACTGCATTTAAGGCGGAATTGTTGGTTTATCATCCATGGAATAATTAAAATATCTTTCTTGGTGTATTAATCTTAAATATCAATTAATTATTGTTGCATTTTTTGGACCACTCAAACTTTGATTATGTCTTTAATTATTGAGTAGTATTTTTGATAGTCATGCGGGGTCCAAATCCTATGCATCAATTTAAAAAATAGTATGGTTCATAATTAATAATATAATTTTTTTGTGTAAATCACAAATTTAAGTAGTTAAGTTGTCTATGATTGTCTGATCTTATCAAATAAAAACAAAAGAATAATATTAATTAAAGATCGACAAAGAATTTCTCTATTTCTAAGTGAAATCTATTTAGGTACTGTTTGGACACATAAAATTTTTATCTTAAATATAAAATTCTTATCTTATCATTATAATTTTTTCAAGTCTCCATATAAAATATAATAAATAATTTAATTTTTTTTAATTTTTTTAAATTTTAATATAATAATAATATTAAAATAAAATATTTTAATATTTAATCTTAAAATTCAAAAATCTTATTTAAAAAATATAAGTGGCTAAGCAGACCGCATAAAAATAGGAGGTACTTGCTCATGTGACGTAGTAATTATGTCTATGATATAATGTGAAATATTATATATATATATATATATTCAAGAATATTAAAAAATAAAAATAAAATATAATCCATTCATGACCATGATCTACCACGTCTATAAACTCACCTACATATACAGACAAAAACAGCTAAAGGAGGGAGTCATAAACGCTGGCTATTTATTGCCTTAGCTCAACCACCTCTTCAACTCCCTCATTCACTACTCTTTTTTTCTTTCAGCAAAGCTTGCTTTCATCACAAGCAGCTTCAACACCATATTTTCATCTACTTACAATGTCGACGGAGGTCATGTATACAGTGAAGGTTGAGGAATCAAGGCCGGCGACCCATCAAAAGCCGTCAGCAGGGCCTGTGTATAGGTGCATTTATGCTAAAGATGGTCTCCTGGACTTGCCGGCCGGGTTGGAATCTCCCTGGCAATTCTTCAGGTATCTCTCTCTCTCTCTCTCTCTCTCTATATATTATATGATCCGATCCATTAGCATCCTTTTGCATGTTTATCTGACAATCCATTCAAGAACTGGACCGCATTATTGTGTTTCATGGATTTGGCCATTGGTTGATTTTTGAGAATATGGGAATGGGAAAATGTACGCGTCCAAGCAGATGTATAACAAAATGAAGCCATTCATAGATGGCCTAAAACTAAGCTTATAGGACTAGGCATGTGCTGAAAAACACGTTTGAAAATGGCCCATGCAGGTCTCGAACCTGCGACCTTCGCGTTATTAGCACGACGCTCTAACCAACTGAGCTAATAGGCCTGTTGTTAAGCTGAAAGAAATATTCAATTAATAGATAAAATATACTAAAATAATAGTCCGCGTCGCGCTTCGCATGGTCTTAATCATAGCTCTCAGCAATTTATTATCCGCTGAAACTCGGTTTATGCTGGCAGTGACTCTGCTAAGAGAAGCCCCAGCAGTCCAATGCTGGGTCGACGTCAAACCACCGACTCAAAGGTACAACTAAACTCACTCTTCGTACACCATCCGGCTTAATAAAACTCAGATGAAAGCGGGCGTAAGCTCAAGAATTTTCATTGGGGGAAGTTTGAACTGCTATGCTAAGAGAGATTTTGATTGGATTTCGCACAGGTGGCTCCCTACGTATGGCTCACATATCAGGAGGTTTACAACGCAGCCATCCGCATGGGCTCCGCCATGAGGAGCCTTGGTGTCAATCCTGTTAGTTTTTCTTTTCCTTAATAATTTCTTTTAATATTCTGTTGACATAATTTACCTGAAAATCCATTTTCTTAAGTACTTGTGCGTTTTGCATATGTAGGGTGATCGCTGTGGTATATATGGATCCAACTGTCCGGAATGGATAACTGCAATGGAGGTATACCATTCGTGTGTACATGCATGCATTCATACTTATATATCAATCTTTTGATCATGTCACAAATTCCATGTTGATAATGCAATAAGTTGTCCAAAGATTGATAAGATTTTAAATAGAAATTTACTCATGCGAATGGTGCGCGCAGTCGGTTCCACCTTGTATATTGCTTCCTAATTCTCCTCAACATGCCAAATTTGGGTTTTATATCTTTGATATCTTTCATGTGTTATTGTCGACAGGCCTGTAGCAGCCAGGCCGTGACATTTGTACCGCTATATGACACGCTTGGTATGGTTTCCCTTCTCTTCTCTTCTGTTCTTTTCTTTTCTCTTTTCCTTAATTTTTGTGGTACGCCATGCAAAAGCCATTGCACCTTTTGTTCGATTCCCCCCCAAACTCGTCCCTGTGGCAATCAATGTGCTAGAGCTATAGAACACTGGTTGGGTTACTAAATCATGAATTTCTTGATCAGTAACTTGATGTGGTTTTGTTTCATCACAGGTGCTAATGCTGTGGAGTTCATCATCAACCACGCTGAAGTTTCAATAGCTTTCGCTCAAGAGAATAAAATCCCCGCTGTAGGTTCTCATTCTGTCAATTTTATTAAATTTGGTACAAAGGTTCTTTAAAGAATTGCTTGATATGGTTATGTTTGTTGGCTCAACTCTTCAGCACTTTTTCTTTCTCCCGCTTTGTCTTCGGGCTCTGTTTGTGCATGCACATGCTCAATATTTATTCATTTTTATTCAAAACTAATTATTTTTTACACATGAATTAAAATAATTGCCAGTTTGCAACTTACATTTCTCGATATATCTTGTTCAGGCAATTTTTTTTTTTTCTCACTCTAGAGGTGACTATTTTTGCAGATTCTATCATGCCTCCCAAGGTGTTCTGCAAATTTAAAAAGTAGGTAAAACAGTTGTCTTCTGTCTGATATACTTGAGAAAATAAGGTGCAATTTCTAGGGTGAGGTAATCATGCATTTTCCTTGGTCAGCTATTGTTAGTTTTTCAAATATTTCGAGCACACAAAAGCAAGAAGCTGAAGAGTTGGGGGTATCTTGCTTTTCTTGGGAAGAGTTTTCTAAGTTGGTAGGACGTCTATCCAGAAAATTTTCTGCATAATGAATGCTCTTTTGTTTTTTCTTTTTTTCCTACAGTGATTTTGATTGGTCCTTCAATTTCAGGGAACTTTGAACTGTGAATTACCTCCAAAGCAGAAGACCAGCGTCTGTACAATAATGTATACAAGTGGAACAACAGGAGAACCAAAAGGTGTCATTCTTACAAATGAGGCTATAATGGCAGAAGTACTGTCGATTGAGCACCTACTTTTCCTAACAGATAAAGTGGTAAAACAACCAAAACACAAAATCATTTTCTTGAAGAGCAATGGTTCTGTAACATTTTGTTTTTAATATTGCTTAGAGGTTCAGAGCTCTTGCATATGCATTGCCATGCTCGGTTCATTATGTCTTTAGTTTGGTGATCATATCTTTTGTGTCAATAGTCATCCCCAGATTCTCATCTCCATGACTTTAGGATTGAAGAAAACCAAGTCAATAGATTTTAATCTGTGACTTCAACATAAATCGCTAAGATGGTTTCTATCGAAAAGCAAATAACTTTCTATAGAACATACATTTGATGTAATTTATTTGTTGTATTACTTTTTCCAAATAGTAAATTTATGTTCTCATTCTAATGACAAGAAAGTCTTCATCGTCTATTGTATCAAGACTGGTGTAGAAAGGGCCCGCTTAGAATGAAATTCAGGAGCTATGGTTTGCATTCATGTGGAGTTAATCGACTTTTCTGAAATCACTGTTGTCTCTGTTTCAGAGCAGAGAAAATCTTTGAGTTCTCTTCCTTCCAGTTTTTTCAAGATTCCTCTGGCCTATGGTTTTTGGATTTTAGCTTGTGCTCTAATCTAGGTTGGTGCATATTATACTCTGTCATCCTGAAGTTGATGGAAAACTTTTTCAATACCGTGTATATAGAATGAACATGTGTTCATGGCTTAGTAATGTTGTGGAGATGAGCATCTGGTGAAGATTATTTTAATTAGATTAAAGTAGATCATCTAGATGTGGTAGGTCATAGGGTTGAAAAGCAACAATTGGGGCGGTTTGTAGGTCATAGTTTTAAGTCTTCCTAAGAAAAGAAAAGAAAAAAAGAAAGCATCGAAGAAAGCCACTAAGATTGGTAACATCACTGATACCTCTCCAATTATTCATTGATGAGAATCATTTGGATCATGAAGCTAGGTGGCAGTTACATGATGATATTGATATAGGATCTTCTCTGTTACAGGCTACAGAAGAAGATTCATACTTTTCATACCTTCCTTTGGCCCACGTCTATGATCAGATAATGGAGTGCTACTCCATCTACAAAGGTTGCTCTATAGGATTTTGGCGAGGCGTAAGATAAAGACTTATTTCTTGCAATGAGTTCTTTATTTGTGTTTTTTGTTCGGCTGTAACTCTTCTATACACTGACTTCGAACTTGCTTTGAACTTGCAGGACATCAGGTTTCTGATGGAGGACATCCAGGAACTGAGGCCAACCATATTCTGTGGAGTTCCTAGAGTTTATGATCGTATATACAATGGTATACTCATTTGTCAATGAATTATTTTTTATTTATACAAGTATGTATATTTAATTTTTTTTGTTCTAAATGTTGGTCTTAAATTTTTGCTTAAAGGGATTGAAAAGAAAATCTCATCTGGAGGTGCAGTACGGAAGACATTGTTCCAATATGCTTATAACTAGTACGTTTAACTACAAACACTGCACTTTATTTCGCTTCCCTACTGCCTGGCTAACATTAAATCCCATGACAGCAAGTTGGGAAATCTAGAGAAGGGTCTCCCACATGACAAAGCAGCACCTCTCTTGGACAGGCTCATCTTTGATAAAGTCGGTCGTTATAGGATTCCTGTCCTTGTGATTCAATTCTGTAATATATAGTTAAGATTCTAATTATGTGGTAATCAATATAGATTAAACAAGCATTAGGGGGGCGAGTTCGTATCATGTTATCAGGTGCTGCACCTTTGCCTAGGCATGTGGAGGAGTTTTTGAGAGTCACCAATTCAACTTTATCCCAAGGATATGGTATGTTGCTCCCAAGTGTTTTGCTTAATTATTAGCAGATGTTTGTATACGGGACTTTTGTATTTGATACATTAAGACCTAGGGCTTCTTTGTTTACTTTCAAGAAAATGATACACTGTTCTCGAATCATACATTGCTTTCTGGAAGTCTATCAACTTACGATGTTTGTTCATGGTAGGTCTCACTGAAAGTGTTGGTGGGTGTTTTACATCCGTTGCCAATGTATTTACTATGGTGGGAACCGTTGGAATCCCAATCACAACCATTGAAGCCAGGCTTGAGTCAGTGCCAGAAATGGGATATGATGCACTTTCCAGCCTGCCACGTGGGGAGATTTGCCTGAGGGGTAAAACATTGTTCTCCGGTTACCACAAGCGACAAGATCTTACCGATGAAGTCCTTGTTGATGGATGGTTTCATACAGGTAGAACCTTGCAAGTACCATGCAGTGACAAACTATATACTAAGGCTGTATACGACACATTAGTCACCTTTTAACCTGCTATAAGATGTCTAAATTTAGTTCCAAAACTGTATATGAACGTTAAGGGGTTAATTTTTGAGAAAATTGCAGGTGACATAGGAGAATGGCAGCCTGATGGAGCAATGAAAATCATTGATAGGAAAAAGAATATATTCAAGCTGTCTCAAGGTGAATATGTTGCTGTAGAGAACATTGAAAGCACGTACTTGCGATGTCCTCTCATAACATCGGTATGTTGCCAGAGTCCACATTGGTGCTCACTGTATTAAAATCTACATAAATTGTAACACTCAATTCTTTGTTACCTTGGAATAGATGTGTCCTGTGTATAAGTTGGTCTGCATACTCCTCTATTAGTTTACACAAAATTTTAACATTTATCCAGTCTAACAAGTGCCGTTAACTTTCTTTGGTCACACAGATTTGGGTTTATGGAAACAGTTTCGAGTCATTTCTTGTAGCTGTGGTAGTCCCTGACCAAAAAGCACTAGAGGATTGGGCAGTAAACCATCATGTGACTGGTGATTTCAATTCATTGTGTGAAAACCTGAAGGCAAGGAAATACATTGTGGATGAACTTAATAACACCGGTCACAAACATCAAGTATGTATATATTTTTCAGTTGGTTGTTGCTAATTTCATGCCGAGTTATGTCTTCTCATCTGACTTGAAAGACATTCCTATAGCTTCGAGGTTTTGAGATGTTAAAAGCAGTTCATTTGGAACCAAATCCTTTTGACATGGAAAGGGATCTGATAACTCCAACATTCAAATTGAAGAGACCACAATTGCTCAAGTACTACAAGGTATGGCTTCATTGGCTTATGCTCTTTTCGGCCCACTATTAACTATGACTTTCTACTGGACTCGAGCAAGATATGTCTTTTCCATATTTCTCTAGCAAAAGTGGGGAAAGTTCCCATCTTTCCAAATTAGTAAAAACCTTCAGACTATATACTATGATTAAGTTACAGTTTGATTATTTACAATACAAAGCAACAAGGATTAAATAAAAAAGTTTCAAGGGCATTTTAATGCTCTTGTGAACGTGAACCTGATTTCAAAAGCAGAGTCCAAAAAGGCACCATGTGCATAATTTAAGGACTGTACTTCAAGATAGGTATGCAAGACCTGATTTTTTGAAGTAATTCATCAAGCCCTTTCATAAGACAATGTCTTTTGGCTGGCATTCATAAATTTCATCTTCCCAAAGGCCTTCATCATTCCTTACATTTTAGTTTTTAATCACTGATCTACAGGACACGGTTGATCAATTGTACAGTGAAGCCAAGGGAATAAGGGGGTGAAACCGTGAAAGCAGGATTTGGAAGCTACATCCTGGAATCCAGATGCTCCCAGTTTGTGGCAGTTCCCCAAAAACTTCATCTATTTTCCTGTTCATCTTAGATGAGAAGTCTAGAAGATTGAATATTTACTCACATTTACTTGGCATGCTGATCCTTGTCCATGTTTGTTTATATACAACAAGACCATTTGAAACATTATAGCATGAAAAATAATCCAAGTCCCTGCTAAACTAGTTATATTTCTCCTTTTCTTATGCTTGATGAATATCAGCTATACTTTTGTTCTCTGCAGTTATAAAACTTAGCGTTGGCAAAGCATAAAAACCTCCTAAAACAACTTACGTTTGCAATTGCCAAGCCTGGCACCGACGTAAGGCCAGATTTGATTCAAAGATATATATCTCCAATGCTATAAGGTCTTAAGAAATCCATATACCGATATGTGGGTTTATTGCTCGTATTTTAATGATAACTTAAAGCCTGCCGTTTTTTCATAATTTGTCCATGGAAAGTTTGAGAACAAACCAAAATGAAAATGCTGCTTTAAACTACTTGAAAGTGAAATATTAGGACTTCCTAGGTACCTTAAAAAGGTGCAGAATCAAGTTTACCACCTAAACACCAAGCTTTTAACAAATATTGCATACAAAGAAAACGGATTTTGGTGTGTGGATGCTTCTTTGTGTGCGATAAAATGATGCAAAATGTGACATGTCCACGTTACAATGCTACAAAAGTACTGACACAAAAATACCATTGAAACACTTGTAAGCCTGAAAATCACATACCACTATAAGTGTACCTAAAAGAAGTAAAAGAACAGAAACTTATCGCGGTTCTTTTATAAATTCAACGGATGAAACACAATTTTTCCATTCAGATTTATGAAGATGCAAATGGTAACATATCTGAATAACACAACAATGGTAATGAATTTGTAGGTTTTTGTAAACAAATGATACAAGACAGAGGGTTCGCTAAAAACACACACCTCGAAGCTGCTAAGAGTGAAGCTATAGGATATCGAGTACGGGTGCCCAGACGGGATAGACCAACAGAAGGATTATACCAATCGAGTTTGATAAGCCATTGGCTCTTGTGAAAGAATGTCTGAACCCACCAGATGCCCGGATGTATTCTTGCAGCAAATAACATGCTATTGCAAGACATATCAGCACCCCAACCCAGCTGTCCCTTAAGGTATCTGCAATCAAGTTAGGTGCCGCGACCATCAAAAGAATCAACGCTCCTGGAATTTCTAGCCAATCTGCAGTTATGAAAAAGAATTGGACTAATTATTTGGTTGCATGGCAGAAGATTCATGCTAGCAGTCATTGCAGACATCCATTGGAACTGATATGAGAATGAATAAATGACTTTTCCTAGACATGACATTATCAGGGAAAATTGACAGTGAACTAGCTAGTTGGGTTTTCAGACTGAAAACTCAAGTAAGATTTACATAGATTTTATTGCTATTCAGCATAAAGGCGTAGACATGATCAATCAACACTTCTAGAGAAATTTGTATTATACCTGGGAAATGGCGGGGGAAGAAAAGGCGCAACACAACAGCAACAAAAGCAATCCATCTCCCAATCTCTCCCCTGCATCACCATATAAACTTCTAGCATAAAAATACGATAAATTTTGAGTTCATTGAAAAAAGTGTTACCATAACACAATGAATCACCTGAAGATGCGGCTCAAGAAGATGTATGGGATGAGTAGAGCTGTAAGAATGTTTGTTTTCCAATTTGTTCGATCCGGAATCAACAACTACAGTACAGATTGAAATGAATCAATTAGGCCGTACAAAAATCTCAGAGCAGCAGAAGCAATATACTAGAAAAACATATCTGGGGATCTAGGAAGAAAAAAGAAAGCTTTGCATACATTAATTGCGGAAGATCAGGGACCTTGGTCTAAGAAATAGGTTCTAAAGCTCAGGGACCTTAGTCTAAGAAATGGCTTCTAAACTTCTTTAGTTTAAGAAATTCAGAGTTTGTTGATCCCAGTTCCCAGGCTAGATGTTTACATCAGTCAGTTCACACAATAGAATGAAAACAAAATAAATTGAGTATAAACAAATCGCATGCTTCTATATGTATTTTTATATGTACTTCGATCTCTAGACAAAAAACCGAACTTCATCCCTACAATAGTATTTTTATATGTACATCGATCTCTAGAAAAAAATCCTAACTTCATCCCTACAATAGTCTATTAACAAAATCCAAGGTGGTGACTATTTCTCATGGCATCGATATGGCCAAAGTACCACATTGAAATCTCATAAAATTATTATTATGGGTCTGACCATGTTGGTGATATAGCAGCCTCGCTTTTATTATTAAGTCTAAACCGATAATAATAGCAGAATAATACTACATACAATCATGCAGCCACTTTTTAAAACAGTAGTCTTAAAAAATTATTATTATTTTACATAAATCTTTCAATATTGAATGCCATGGCAAGAAATAGAACGTGTTACACATCCTAGCACGATGATGAAAATTGCTCTTGAACATTCTAGTGAAATGAAATGAGGAAAGAGAGATTTTGGCAGATTCGATTCTAGGATCTTGGAACATAAGAATCACATTAACAGAACACACCTATTATAAAACATATTTGAATCCCATGGCCGATCATAGCTCATCGATGATATAAACTGAATAATCTCTTCAATACATCTTAAGAACGAGGGGTAGTAACTAAGAAGTGACCCATAAATTAGCAAAATAAGGAAAAAAAATTGAAAAGAAATGGTACGCTGAAAGAGAATGATCCGCAGACCATGAACCAAAGGAAACAGAATCTGAATCAACAGAGCATGGGCCACTAAGATATTCGCTAATTTGATTTTCTTTTTTCTTTTTTTAAGAAATAATATTTATACCCATAACCGCGCAATTCCTAAAATGTAAAATTGAGTACATATAAAGTTGATATGAAAAATAAATAAATTCTTAATAATTAATTATTTTTTTAAAAGAATTATATGGTATTTATATTTTATGTATCCCAAGACTGGATTTAGTTTTTTTCAAATATATTTTTAATAAATTTATAAATTTTATCTTTTAAAAATTATGTAAAAAATTTTAAAAAATTAATCTGTAGCAGCTTCCATAAATCACCTAAGGAAGTATTTGTTTACCAGTAGAATAACGATTGATATAAAATGAGAGTGCAATGCAATCTATAAAATTTTATTATTATTATATAATATCTAAAAATTAATGATTCTTATTTGCATCGTCCAATTACCATCTAAGAACACTGGCAATGGTCTAGTCCAAAATTTAGCTATAGTATCAAGTTTTAGCTAAATGAGTCTACATTAGACTAGCCATCTTAAAGGTAAAATAATAATATTATATTATATATTTTAATAATATTAATTTTTTTTTGATATTTTAGAAATACATTTTCTGAAGCAAAACAGTATATATTTTGTCAATTATATATACAAATACACTTCCTGAAGCAAATACAAATACATGACAAGTACACTTCGTAAAAATTTTACATATTTAGTAACCATAGAGAGATAACTCAGACGCACCAAAGATGCCATGGAAATCAGTCGAACAGATCATGGCCAGCCACGAGCACCCCTCCAAATACAGGCAAGCTGTAACGTTAGTTCCATATATGCTATAGTAGTTGGGTTATCAAAAGCACATATCCAGGATGAGAATCAGGTTTGATTATCTTCTTATTGAATTAAAAACTGTACTCGAAATGCACACAACACATACAAAGGGCAGCATCACAATTGAAGAGTTACCCAAAATTCATCCACTATCAATTAGCCAAACTATCACACTAATGTATTTGATTTTTATACATAGCACAGCATCACAATTGCATAAATTCGATTTGTATATTGTTACAAGTATAGACCTTGTGATGGGCAAAATCAATTTGGGAAGGATCAGATACATTCTCCATGAGGGTATCATAGCCATAGAACAGATCGGACTGAATTGTCACCGACGAAAACTCAGGTTTATCAAAGTCATCGGGCAGCGTACATAACAAAACAATTTTTTTAAAACATTCATCACATTGCAGTGATTTTTATTTTATTTTTTCAATTTGTAGTAAATTTGTATTCATCAACTTTAATATCATCATGAATCCACATCCTCAACTTTAATCTAAACACCGTAACCTATTTCGTCGAAATACAAAGCCAGAGAAGTAGCATTATTAAGAGTCAAGAAAATTGGGTTGAAAACACTTATGGGAGGATTCAGCAGAGCTCGAAGCCTGCACAGATCTGCAAAGCCCTAGAAACGAGAGGAAATCTAGGTCAGGGAAAGACGCGGAGAGCTCGAGATCCAGATTCTTTGTTTTCAGCAATTTAATTTCAGACTAGAACAATAGATAAATTAAAGTACATACGAATGAAAAAATACAATAGATAATTTCCACAAGGCAGGAAAAAATACAAGCAAAAAGCTGTTGCTACTATTTCATCTTCAAAAAAAAAAAAAAAACTATTTCTATTACCCAAACAGGGGCGACGGTAGCGTCGGATTCGTGGAGGAAGAACCGCCGGCGTGAATGGTGGAGCAAACCGATGCCTTCCAATCGTGGAGCAAGCCGATATTCGGTCAAGTGATTCTACCTAGTTGGGCAAAATAGGGCACGAAAAAATACTCAGTAAATCGGAGAAGAGGGAGAGAAGAGCGAGGAAGAGAGAGGAAGAGAGACTTACAGTCGACAGCTTGGAGACGACAGCGTCTGCTGGAGAAGGCATCCGGTGGACCTGATTCGAGGCTGCGGGACGAAGATGGCCGAATGGGGGGAGCACTTCATTCGAGAGAAGCCAAGAGGAAACCTTGTGGGATTTTGGGGAAAACGATAAACCGAGGGAAAGAAGAGAAAGCCAGTAGAAGAAAAATAATAAACTAATCATGGACTCGGTACAATAACTCTTCAAGTCTGGCGAGTACCCAACAATTACTGTAACATTTATGTCAAACTTTTAAAATTTGACTAGGCCATTACAGGTAATTATTATAGAAATGCTGGCTATTTTAAACGTGCATATGGCAATGGCCTATGGTGAGTCCATTGTCAATGCTCTAACGCTTATACACTAGGGGGGCTCGCTTTCCAACCTGTCAGAGTTATTGCTGCCTACAAAAGTTTTGAATCTATTTCGGTTAAGATATTCAAATAAAATATTTGGATATTCATATTATTTTAGATATTGTTTTATGATAGTTTATATATAAAATAATTAATTATATATGTATAAATTATATTTAAAAGTAAAATTAATACAAATTTTTAAAAAATTAAAATATATATTTACAAAATTCAATAATATTTTTAAGTTCTTAATCTAACTATTAACAAAAATAATCACTTACCTTCGTTATGAAAATTTGAGTAAGGATTTGATTTTTAATTTTTTAGAAAAAGTGATTAAAAAAATTAAGAAAATAGTTTTTAAATTTGAAAATTAGATTAAAAATTATGAAAAAGTCAATATTTTTACATTGATTACAAAATATATTAATTTCGACCGGTACATTAAAAATCAACCAATATTGATTGAAACACACCGGTACAGCTTGAATTTAGTACGAAAGTTGAAACATCTACCTCCCTTGTGTCGGTTAGCAAGGTAAATACCGATCGTTTAGGCCAGTATGACACAGTATTCAAAACCGTACTAATATATATTATTAATTTCAAATATTTCAATCTTATTTTTACTAACAAATTCATAAGACTCATCTAAATAATGTTATATACAATCGTAAAATGCACAAGTATTATACAATTAATTTAAAAAATAATAGAATTTATTATTAAAAAATTAATTTTTTTATGTATATCTCGTATTTACTCACCTTTTTTTAAAGAGATTGTGCGGCTCTTATGTACTTTACAACAATCGATTGCAAATATCATTTTCCCTGTCGAAAATTCTTGATAATAATTTCATTTTAATTAATGCAAAACATAAAAGACAAAAAAAAAAAAAAAAAAAGATGAAAATCTTAGAGTTGATGAATCACTTTCTAGGCCACAAGAATTTAACAAATCTTTGAATAGTGCAAAGAGAAATGCTTGATTTACATATAATTTTTATAAAAACAAATTTATAAATTGATATAATTTATATAATATATTAATTGTAACACACATTTTACTCAATAGTAAACTTAAAGGCTGTTTAGACAATGAGATGAGATGGTTTTAAATGAAAGTTAAATAAAATATTGTTAAAATATTATTTTTTAATATTATTATTATTTTAAAATTAAAAAAATTAAATTGAAATTTGAAAAAATTGAATTGTTTATTATATTTTGTATAAAAATTTAAAAAAATTATAATAATAAAATAAGATGAAATAATTTCTTAATTTAACCAGCCTTTTAACTTTCTCTAATGTAAAGATAGATTGAAACTTTTTTATTTTTATTTTTTCTAATTTGTGGCAAAGAACATGTTGAAAATGAGCTCGCTTCACTGTGTAGTAGTGTACAATGGATTTGAGCTAGATACGAATCACTGAATCAGTTTCAGCGGGCCTATCGTCGTGACAGGCCCATTTAGATATGAGTAGGCCGATAGTAAATATTCGGCAGGAGCTTCTGAAGTCCATTTAATGGACTTTTAAGTGAAGCGGCCTGACACGTGTTAAAGTAGGGACGATTCGTGAACAAAGAAGAAAAGTGTGCAACAGAAGTCAACTTCGCAATCACCAACTTCATTGCTTGCGGACTCCGAATTTCGGCACGTGCATTCCTTTTAACGAGACGACAGATTTGACCACTCATAACAAGCGTTTAATGCTTGATTATTTTTATATATTATTTATATATTTTATTAAAGTAATTATTTTATTATAAAAAAATAATATAATTAATTATATTAGTAGAGTAGAAATATTACAATCTAATTATTTATCTTTATGACTTTGTTTCATTATAATGAATACGAAATCAAATTTTTAAAAGGATTGACTTTGATATTATTTGCAATAACTTAATAAAAACTCAAATTACTTATGAATTTATACTTAATCTAAGGTGTTAGATTTGATATGTGCCCATTCTAAATAAGATTGTCAGTTTAAATGGTATAGATATTTATTTATTTATTTAGGTTGGTGACAATGCATGAGGCTCTTATTGAAATTGAAATAAAATTTTTAAAATGTCTAACTCCATACTTTTTCTCTTAAAAAAACATTGTTATTATTTATATATATTGTAAATTTCGCACAATTTTTTTTTTTAAACATAGAGATTATTATTTAAAAATTAAATTTTTTGTGTGAATCTAAAATTTAATCAATTCTTTTAAAAAAATATCTTAAAAGTTATAAATTCTAAAATTAAAAATATCACGTTTTAAGAAAGAATCATTCCCATTAAAAAAAAAAAAGAATAATACTCTATATAATTATGGAGTTCGTAAATATTAAGTAGTTATTTTTAAAAAGTGAAAAATAGTATTAAAATATTAATTTTTTATATAAATTTCGTATTTACTTTAAAAAAAACATTTATACGAAACTTTAGTACTCCGTTGCAAATATCTATCTCTCGAAAAAACAAAAAACAAAAAAAAAAAATTGCAGTTACTTCTGCCTGTAATTTGCTGCATGTCACGATAGAATATTGGCCAAGAGAGAGATGGCCGGGTCTTGCAATTTGCCTGTAATTTTCTGCCTGTAATTTGCTGCATTTTCATTTTTCACTGCGCTGAACTTTCTTCTTGGTCCGAGTCTTTCCAATTAATTACTGGTATTCTCTATACGCGTCGATGTGAATGAATGATATGGAGCAGTCAACGTTCTCACTCTTCTCTTCTCTCACATCTTCTTCTTCGCTTTTCGACTTCCATTTTCTTCCTTTCCGATTTAATCCACCAGAAGTTTTCAGTTCACACACACTCCCTGTCTGTCTCTCTTGTCAAGCTCCATTTGGGCCTCGATTTGGTGGTTTTGCGTCATGGGTTTGTGAACTTGATGGTTATGCTTCCTGGATCCTTGGAATAATTTCATTGCTTTGTGAAATTGGACCTAGCTGTTTCGTTTTGTACCTTAAATTGGACCGACGACAATGGCTAGTCTGCTGAGAAAGTTGCGGCCGGCTGTGCCTGGAATCTCTGACAGTGATAATGACGAAAACATCAATACCGATTACGAAATTGCCTTGGAGTACAATGGCCCTCCTGTCACCTATGATATCCCCCTAGTAAACCCAGTTGACACCAGCCAAATCCCTGTTGCCGCTCCAGTTTCTTCCGCTTCTCTGTTCGACAATCTCTCCCTCCCCATTATCCAACCTATTCTTAAGCCCAGTTCTTCGTACAAGAAATCTTCAATAGTATATACCTCCGGTGCATTAGCTTGTGATAATGGTTATGAGCCCAAGTCCAATTTATCGGATGGAATTGAAAATTCGGCAACAATGGAATGTTCTGGAGTTCTTGATGATGATAAGAAGGGCGAAGGCTCTCAAAATTATATGAATCCAACCAAATGGGAATCAACGGAGTCTGTTTTTAGCTCGCCGGCGGGTACCTCTGGAATTTTTTCTTGCAGAGATGATGATAGCGACGATGAAGTTCCTCGCCATGTCAAAAGGCCACCACCAATTGTGAGATTTCGTGATCCGGAATCGGGCGACGTGATAGTTCAAGAAGAAGTTTATCATTCTGAGGACAAGAGTATTCACGTGACTCCAAAAGTGGAGAGAAACGGGAAAAAGGGAGTATGCTATCGATGCCTTAAGGGAAACTGGTTCATGGAGAAGGAGATTTGCATTGTTTGTGGCGCTAAGTATTGTTATGATTGTGTGCTGAGAGCCATGGGGTCAATGCCAGAAGGAAGGAAATGTGTTACTTGCATTGGTTTTAGCATTGATGAGGCTAGGAGAGGGACGCTGGGAAAGTGTTCTAGGCTGCTTAAGAGACTACTCACTGATATGGCAGTTAAACAGATACTGAATGCTGAGGTTTTCTCTGAAGTGAATCAGGTAGCACCAGAGCTTGTTTATGTGAATGGCGAACCTCTTTGTCAGGAAGAGCTTGTTCAGTTGCAGAACTGCAAAAACCCACCAAGGAATATAAGGCCAGGATGCTTTTGGTATGATAAAGTATCTGGTTTATGGGGAAAGGTGAGCATCGCAATCTACATGTTCAGTTTTATCTTTGTTCTTCTACTTAACAATAAAGCCAGTCCTATCGTATCAAAATGCAATAACTGTTGCCCCTTGAGTGAACAGGAAGGAAAAAAGCCTTCCCAGATTATTAGCTCCCAGCTAAACGTCGGGGGCCTCATCAAGCAAAATGCCAGCAACGGAAATACAAATATATTAATAAACAGTAGGGAGATTACTAAAGAAGAGCTCTGGATGCTGAAGGTTAGTGTACTCGATTCAGTCGGGTTCTTTTGAATTGTAATGGAGCTTTGTGAGGATGCAGAATCAAATATGTTCTTTTAAATATTTACAGGCAGCTGGGGTGTCATGTGAAGGAAGCCCTCACTTTTGGGTGAGTGATGACGGGACATACCAGGAGGAGGGACAGAATAAGATAAAGGGTAGAATATGGGACAAGGTACTTTTGCATCGTGATGTGCACTGCTATGATTGTCTTACCTATTACATCTTATCAGACTTATAGTAACTGTGGAACTACAATCGTTACAGACTGCAACAAAGCTGGTCTGCGCCGTCTTGTCCCTGCCAGTTCCTCCTGATTATCAAAATCCTTCTGAAGAAAAGGTGAATGGAGTTATTCCAGGCAATGTGATGCAGAAATCGATTCATAAACTTCTATTAGTTGGTCATAACAAATCTGGCTCGAGTACCATATATAAACAGGTAAAAATTATAATGGAGGGAATTATTTAATCTTCAACTGGTGATATAATTTTTGTTCATGTACTATGAACCAAACTTTGCCGAACACCTCATAGTTTAGTTTTTCACCATCGATACTCAACCATGGTAATAATTTTGACATCCTCCTGCATTATGAGGGAAAAGTTGCCTTAGAGAATTGCACCAGTAATTCTATCTTTATTAGATGATGGTATATTCCCATGCACTAATATTAAAACTTTTTTTAAGTAACATGCAGGATAAAAATGTGGTTTTGACACAGTTCAACTCTTTAAACAATTTTCCGTTGTCAAACTGTCCGCCTTAATGTTTGGTGATACTAGAACCCTGTTCACTTGCTTTTACTAGGCCAAGCTTCTATATGATGTTCCTTACTCTGAAGATGAACGTCAAGCTATTAAGTTAGTGATCCAAAGAAATTTGTTTATGTATCTCGGTATGGTTCTCGTGGGGCGTGAGCTATTTGAAGAACAAAGTTTGCTCGAGAAGAGGAAAAGATGTGTTGTCGATAAGTGTGGACTTCAGGTATGTTGAGGGTTCTTTCTATCTGTTTTTGTTTCTGTTATGCTTGCATTCTATACCGTTTTGCCAATTCATCCACATAAATTATGTTAAGGATATCTTTATGATGAATAAAAGTTCGTTTTTACATGCTTCCATTTGAAGTTTGAAAAAATAAACTTCTGATGGGAAATGAAAGTCTGTATAACAAGTTTCCCGCACTGTTTCTTTCAATAAAAACAAAAAAAGGTTTCCCAAGGCAAAGAACCATATTGGATTTGCAAAATAGAATTTTATGGCATGCTACAGTTCAACAAATACTCGTGCTCTCTCTCACACACTTCTTGGACCCTTTTCTCCTTACCTTTGCAAAGTTCTATAGATGTAGACTGGAGGGACAGAGCAGGATCTATGAAGTCTTTTTCAGGATGATTGAGAAACATTTACTTTATCCCATACTATCTTCAGGCTTTGGAATCTCTACAATGGTCTCCGCTGAGAGTTTCTGTTTGTTTACGTCCTTTCTTATCCAATTATTATGCTTTTAAGTCCTCTCCACCTGTAATTCCACAGTTTTCTATCTCATAAAATTTTCAAAATAAATGAAGGGAAACGACCTTGAGAAAGTACCTAGGCTAGTTGTAAGGATGGACTCAAGAATATAGCTTCTTAATTAAATTTTCCAATAATGGCCGTCAGAGAGTGGTTTGACAGTTCGGGAGTAGCCTAGGATCTAGTGATTGGGAAGCTTGTATCTTAGCAGCATGTTTGCGTTCACTCTGATTCAAATATAACCTTATGAACCATCATTCAGACGTGAAATTGGGAAATATTCTGCCTTTGGAACTCTTCATTACTGCTTGAAGCTGTGGAGTCAAATGATTGCTTGTAGTTGACATCACCAAATGCATTGCTGTGATTGTTACGTGTATCACTGGTGGTTTTACAGTAAGTCTGTTAAAATGGCTAGTTATTAAACAGCTCTGGTCAAGTTCTATTCCGGTGGATTGGTGCCTTGCTCTTTACAAGTTCTCTTGATGCTTCATCTGAGTTGCAAATCCTTTACTTTCTGTCACGGAAAGTTATTCTACATTGCTGTTGATTAAGTTACACCAATGTTCACCTGTTAAGATGCTTACCTTTAGCACGAACATATTGGCGCCTGTAATTTCATTATCTAGAATGTATGTGTGTGTGTATAATATTCCTTTTGCAACAGATGATACATACTGATGATAAAACAATCTACTCCGTTGGGCCAAGAGTGAAAGCTTTCTCAGATTGGCTTCTCCAAGTTATGGTGTTGGGTAGTTTGGAACCAGCTGCCGCTAGTAAATATGCACCATTTATTGAGGAATTGTGGGGGGATGCTGCCATTCAGGCCACATACAACCGGAGGAATGAATTAGAAATGCTAACCAAAGCAGCCACTTATTTCCTAGATCGGGTGAGATCATGCTCCGCAGTCCCTATCTCTAGTTTCAAAGACATAGATCCTTGAATAGGTTATATGTTTTTTTATTTCTACTTTTCTTTTTAAATCATTTCAATCCCCTGTGATGAATTCTTGCTGATCATTGGTTGTAATTACCATTTTTCGCTAGAATAGCTTGTTCAACAGTAAAAGTACTATACTAGTAGAAGTTAAACATTCATCTCTAACGTATAACTTCCAAAAGCAGGCTGTAGAGATTTCTAGGAAAGATTACGAACCCTCTGAAACTGACATCTTGTATGCTGAGGGGATTACAACATGCAATAGCCTTTCTTGCTTGGAATTTTCATTTCCCAAGTCAGCACAACATGAATTCATGAGCCCTGCCTATCAGCATGATCCGTCACTAAGGTCGGTTATCCTATTCTATTCATTTGATGTTTCACATGTAAGTATGAAGGCCTTCATCATTGTCTCTAATCATATTTTCTGCGAAATTGTTTTGGGCAATACAGTTTAAGGCCGGTTTGGATGCCCAAAGCATCTCATCTGGGCTGTACGGTCCAGAGTTTTGTCTATCCAAATGTTGCATTTCATCTCTAAGTTTCGAAAATATCCACTTAAATAAACAGTGCAAAATAGTATAAAATTGACAGTAAAAAGTGCAAAACAGTAAATGAATAGCATAAAACTGACATAAATAGTAAGTGAACAGTACAAAACGGATGTGAACAATAAGTGAACAGTGAAAAATCTCAAGGATTCGGGTACTCTCCAAACTGTGGGACCCAAACCTTTTTCAAATTCCAAAAAAGAAAAATTATCTCATCTCATTTCATCTCGTCTCACTATCCAAATACATTTTTTTTTTTTTACGAACTATTTCATTTTATCTTAACTCAAAATTTTCATTGTTATTCAAAATATCTCATTTTATCTCATCTTAATTGCATAACCAAATGAGGCCTAAGTCAGTTTCAATCAAGACCTATTCATCACCAATAGATAGACATGGTCAAGGTTGAAACTTCTGAAGCATTGGCAGCCATATTTTTTTCGTGATAATCTATTCTGCCAATACAGAGGGAACCATAACAACGAAAAATCTTGTTCTTACTCGTATGAATGCATATTGATCCATAAATCAAAAGTTAAAACTCAAGGAAACTGCAACTTGGCCTTCCATATCATGATCTTCAATTTAAAACCATCCTTGTTTGTCCATTCCTATAATTCTTGAAAGCAAAGGCATTATTTTGCATCTCAGATATTGTAATGCCCAAATGGAAAACCCAAACCGCATGGCCTATACTTCAAAAGGACTAGTCAATGATACAATTGAAGACCTATTGGAACATTATAAAGAGCAAGAACTTTTCCTCCCCCAGTATATGGGATCCCAAACACCACCTACCTTATCCTCTTATCATATGGGGTATCACAATCTCTCCCCTTAAATTCTCGACGTCATCGTCGGGCCTATTTGTCGTAAGTGGCACTGCTCAAGTCCCACATTTCTGGTTGGAATAGGCTCTTATGTCATTTGTAATATCCTAATAGAAGACCCAAACCACATGACTTATACTCCAAAAGGACTAGTAAATGATACAATTGGAGCCCCATTGGAACATTAAAAAGGGCAAGAACTTTTCTTTCCCAAGCAATGTGGGATCTAATATACCACCTACCTTATCCTCTTATCATATGGGGTATCATATGTACTTGAGCTTCATGGTTCAGTAGGCTGGTGAGAAAAAATCAGCATTTATTTTTCCTTAAGTCATTTTTATTTTTCAGTACAGTAACTTGCTTGTAATTCTAGCAAATCAATGTCATTTCTTCTTTACGCTAAACCTTGAATGTTTGGCAATTTCCATAGAGAATAGGACAGGTTTTGACAGATATTTGCATGAATTCTTTCTTTTGTTATTTATCTTGGCATATTTTTACTTGGAATTTGCAGGTACCAACTCATTAGAGTACATCGAGGAAGCTTAGGAGCAAACTGCAAATGGTTGGACATGTTTGAAGACTCTGATATTGTCCTTTTTTGTGTTGCCTTGACTGACTATGATCAACATTGTGAAGACTCTAATGGAGTCTCGACCAACAAGATGTTGGCGAGCAAGCAGCTTTTTGAAAATGTAGTCACTCAACCGACCTTTGAGGGTAAGAACTTCTTGCTGATTCTCACCAAGTTTGACCTGCTGGGGGAAAAGATTGAACATGCCCCTCTAATGCAATGTGAATGGTTTCATGACTTCAAACCTGTTACCAGCAAGAAATGTCGCAACAGCACTAACCCTTCATTGGCTCAACATGCTTTCTACTATATAGCAATGAAGTTCAAGACCCTGTTCCGTTCTCTCACAGATAGGAAGTTGTTTGTTTCGTTAGTAACTGGGTTGGAAAATGATAAGGTTGATGAAGCTCTCAGATATGCAAGGGAGATTGTGCTGTGGGAAGAAGAAAAACCCTACTCCATTAACGAGTTGTCCTCTACCGACATCGAGGCAAGCTCCTCCTCATGATCTTTTACCTGAAAATGACTTCCAATCCGTTGTTCTATTTGCACTGTTTTGCAAATTTGTGTGTATAAAGAAGCACATACAAACAAGTATAGGAGAAATAGGACAATGAATCTGTAATTTTAGAAAATACACAATTAGTACAAAGATCATGAGGAGCTTGCCTCGATAGAAAATACACAATTAGGACAAAGAAATAGGAGAAATAGTACAAAGAATCTGTTATTAGGACAAAGATACCTTTCTGTTTTTGGGTAAATAGTTTTAGATATCTTCAAGTATGAAACTGAGATTTTTTTTCAAAAAGTTAGAAAACGTTGACAGGGCCCTTGCAGACGACTAGTGGAAGAATTGTTCCTTTTTCTGTCTCTTCCGCTGACCCTGTGATATTTTGGCTAGGTAACAAATATCTTGGTGGGAATATCCTACCCCTATCTATGCATTGCTTGTGATGTTGGATTACAGAAACAAGAAAAAAGGAGGCTATCGAACTCAAAATCAAGTATGTGTACACTGGATTTTGCACACATTTTATGGTTGGTTTTCCTTCTCCCCTCCACCTTTTTCTTGAGCTAATCTGGTGCTCAAGTGTTGACAAAACAAGCCACATCCTCTGTACGGGTGAAAAGCATTCCCATCTCCTTGCCATGCTCGTTGCTCCATCAATACTACAGTGGAAAAGATAATTTGCCTCCCTCTACACTATTAGTAGTATAATCTTATTTTACCCACCATTTGAACTTTGTGATATCCATGTTTGCAGCAAAATCATAATGCAACCCCATAAAGATGCTAGACGCATTCATTGTTTGGAATGAAAATGCAAAAGAGAGAACCCAAATCACAGGCATTAATTCTAGTAAGACAGAACTATCTCAAAAAGTAATTTTATTTATAAGTCGGCAATAGAAATACACAATTTTCATCGTTGATATCACATAATTTTTATTTATAAGACAACTTTCAAATTTTTTTTAAAAAAATCTATTTATTAGTGTGAAAAACTCACCTTGCACATCATTTATAAGCTAGTGTGGAAATCAAATGTATTTAAGCCGAGTTGCAAATAGAAGAACTCAATTTTTTTTTTACTAATCAAATCCTGTATAGTGGTGTGCAAAGGATTCCCTCACCAACTCGAAGATATACTCTGTCTATTTTCATTGTGTTTGCTTGTAAAGCAAATTACTTACTGCCCAATGCATGGTGTCTAGCTGTAAAACAACTATGCATTCTACTATTGATGGAGTTGTGGGTCAAGCAAAACGTCACCAATCATGTATGGCTTCATTGGCTTGTAAACTTACCAGCATCAATCGGATCTTTAAACATTTCATATCACGAACACCAACAATATCTAAGAGATTAAATGGTAAATCCCAGAAATATTATTGAGGAATTGAAACAAGTCTGTGGTTACCACGAGCTAAACGATTTCTTAAGAGGAAAATCGTTTCAGATTGCTAGCCGGAGAGAAAGTGACAACAAATATATACGGAATTATTCCTACAACCACTTAAAATTACAACATACCCCAAAACATCATTACATTTAAATTATCGGAAAACACTGAAATTTGTTCCATGCATGATGAACCTCTGGCCTGATCAACAGGGTGCGAAACGGTCCATAATCAAAAAAATCGTGTCTTCTGACAACATGGTAGTACAACAACTACTGTCTCTCTTCTGAACAACTCTGCTTTCCTTCATGTCTTCTTCAACTTTCTCTCCTTCATTGGCTTTTCTAAGGAATGGTCGCTTCCTGGCCTTGATCTTCTCTCCAAGCTTTGCTAACTCCCCCATCCACGTCTCCACCACTGCAGACATTCTTATCAGATCTAAGTACTCCTTCACGTATAGAACAAAGTGCTAGATTTTTTCTTTTCTTTCTCAGCTTTTTCTTTTCTTTTCTGTGGAATGAGTTAGAGAAGCGAAACTGGTGGGGATTTAAATAGAAGGAGAAAGAAGGAAGAGAGGTCGCGGTTTCGTAGGAAATCTGTGTTCAAAACGGGGATATACGTGGTTGGTCGTGTGGGCGCACCTTGGATGTGGTGGCACACTGCTTAGATCTTTAGAATATTCCTCCAAGATTTGGAAGAATCATTCCGCAGGCAGAAAACCATTACTTTGTGCCGACATTAATATTAAGTTTGAGATAATTAAAAAAAATTGGTAAACTGATTTCATAAAATTAGAAAACTCATAAATTAATATTAAGTTTGAGATAATTAAAAAAAAATGGTAAACTGATTTCATAAAATTAGAAAACTCATAAATAAGTTAGATTTATTTTATAAAAAAAATTATAATTTAAATTATATTAATTTATAAATTTATTTTTATAAAATTTTTCGTAATTATTTAAAAATATTATATCTTGGTGCCTTGTAATTGAGAATCGTGTGGCGGAATAGAAGACTTGTCTTTGTGGTTTTGGACAGCTGGCAGGCATGGATGGTGGGCGGAGGAATGAACGTGGATTCGCATCATTCATCGCTAAAAGTAAAAGCTCAAAAAGGACAGAACACTAACTAAAATGGTTCGCAACCCATCAGACAATCTAAGCTTCAACGGCGCCCTTCGTTTTCTGTCGTCTCTTGGGGAAAGGATCGTCGTGTTCTTCCCACTTGTCCCTCCGGCCCTCTCGCTTTACCATCCTCGTGCAATCACGTGGCCTCCACCACTAAGGAACTGACACTTCATACCAGCAATCGATATTCAATATTTAGCACTACTTTGAACTTTCTACCCAAAACGCCACATGTAAAAACAGGAAAGGATGTGCAAAACCGGCCCCGTTTTTTTTTTTTTTTAACCCTTTTTGAATCCACATATACCATTCCAATCCACATTATCTGTAGGACCTTTTTAAAAAAAGTGGAGGTGTTTCTTTAATTCTTTCTATTTTTAGATTCCTCTTTTATAATCTAACTAGCAAATCCACCATATTTTAAGTTTGTGTGTAAAACGCATCTAATAAAATATTTATATTTTATAATTTAATTTAGAAAATACATTTTTAAATTTAAATTTTATAAATTAAATTTTACTATTTAAATAATATAAATAATATATTCTATACATCGATTAAAATATAGAATAACTTATCTTTTTACAACTGATAATTGAAAATTATGGTTTGAATTTTCAAACCATAGATATTTTTTTTTTTGGTTAGAATTCAAGCCATATATAGATATTTTATTATAATTGAACTCCCGAGATATTTTTATGAACAAGTTGTATTATTCATGATCGAGTCTCTCTCATTGTTTTCACAATTAATATAATACTATATCTTGATGGTTAAGATTAATTTTTTTTTTTTCCAATTTTTATGGTAATCATCAAATGAGTTTGATTAATAATCATTATCTGCTAGCTATGATCATATGAATAAAACTTTGGCACCGTTTTTAATTAATGGATTGTGGAGACATCATATGTATGATATATGTTTATGTAGTTAGGTTGTATAGATATACCAAGAAGCAGCAACCTCAATGGAATGAATGTAATGCATGCCATCGTACTGTTCTTGATATTTTTTTCTGCACATAAAATGCATGTTAACCATATTTACTTTTATTAGAATTTCAAGAGCGATATCTACACATCTTTATGGATCTTCGGCTCACGAGCACATCATTTTACACACGAAGGGCTCAAAGAAAAAAAAAAGAGGCAAAATCCAGTAGAACAAAATGGTGGGAATGATTTCTAAGCACTGCAGTAGTCAACAACCATGGAAACTGAAGCCTCGGAACACGGCAGCACCACAAGCGGATTGAGTACTCGCTTGAACCAGAGACCAAAAGCTTGAACCAGACCTGTTGAGGTCCCTGCAGCAGCTTCCTTGGGTTGATCATGAACACTGTGGCTGGACTCAGGCTTCGCAAGGTCCGAGCCATTGGAAATGATGGTACGAGTACCCTTCTCTCGCAGCTTGGCAAGCTCCCTAGTCCAGATAACCACCGGTGCAGACATGATTCAAAATCCTGCTTTGGAATTAATCCTCGATCGGACACCAACAAAAGAAGAAGATAAAGATCAAGAAGAAGGAGATATATTGAAGAAGACGTCAAAATTCTTTTAAGATATTTGAAGCTTTTGGATGGCTGATATTTTGAGGTGTAAACGAAAGTGTGGGATTTTAATTATATCTGGGCTGATGCATTAGATCATGATCAATGGGTGGTAATGATATACAGCTAGCTAGCTTTGTATTTTTATCTGTGTGCTTTGAAATAATGGATGCAAGGGCCCACTTCTGGTCGGTTTTGAGTCATCTTTATTATCCCCACAGGAAGCCACAAAACCACCGAAAGCCACAAAGCCATTATATATAATTATTTATTTATTTATTTATTTATGTTTTCTATTATATATAGTATTTTATCTTATATTATATTTTTGGGACCGGGTTAGAAATTATAAGAATGCATTTTTGTAATAACTAATTATAAACTTAAAATATAATACAAGAACATCCTCAGTATTCTTTCTTTAAGACGGAGGACTCGCTCTGCTATCGCTTTCGACTCAACTTGGCTCGATGATTGATCCAACTTGCAAGTCTTTTTGAGTTTTTACCTTCTTTCCATCGGCTCTGCCTGCTCAAGCTACGATAGACACATGCCATAAGGCCCAAAGGGCCATTGCCATCTTTTACTGTCAGCAGGCCCAAATAGTTTGGAAGTCCACTTGCTGCGCTTTCTCAATTTCCGTTTCTTAGCTTCTTAGTTCTTGCTGCCTTGTGTTTATGTACCAACTAGGAGTTCTCTCCCATATAAACCCCGATTCTCGGATTCTAGAGCAAACCCAGAAAGTGAAAAGCGCAGCAGCGGCAGCAGAATCCGGACGCCACTAGCTACTGCCCTCTCTCCACTTCTCATCTTATCTGGTCTCTGCAATTTTCGGGTGATCTTGTAATCGTGATGAAGACTCACAATATAGTTAACTATCGAGCACTCAAACGACACGAGCTCAAAAGCACCCTCCTCCCGATAAACCCATCTACCTTTCTTGCACTTTTCTGTTCTACCCCTCACCCCTGCTCCTCTCCGAAAACCCAAACCCTACCTAAAGACAACCTTACAAACCCCCCACCAGTTACTCAGCGCTTCCTTCAAAACTCCATCCAATCTTCTCAGTGGAATTTGATCAAGCACCATGCGCCAAACCTCACCCCCTCTTTAATCTCCACCGCCCTCTACAATCTCCGCGAAAATCCTCACCTTGTACTTGAATTCATATCCCACATAGAGTTCCATCGTCTCGATGTTAAAACCTGCTGCCTCGCCATCGCTATTGTCGCGTGCCTCCCATCTCAAAAACCCACTTTACAACTCTTAAAGCAAGCCATTTCCAGTGGCATTTCTACAACCAGAGGACTATTTGATGAGTTGGCGCTTGCGCGTGATAATTTGAGTATCACAAGTAGTATTGTTTTTGATTTGTTGATAAGGGCTTCTTGTGATTTGAAGAGGGCTGATGAGGCTTTTGAGTGTTTTGATATGATGAAGGAAAAGGGTGTTTTACCTAAGATTGAGACGTGTAATATGATGTTGAGTCTGCTATTGAAGTTGAATAGAACACAGGCAGCGTGGGTTTTGTATGCGGAGATGTTTAGGCTGAGGATCAAATCAAGTGTGTATACATTTAATGTAATGATTAATGTGTTGTGTAAAGAAGGGAAGTTGAAGAAGGCGAAGGAGTTTATTGGGTTTATGGAGGGGTTAGGGGTTAAGCCTAACGTTGTTACTTATAACACGTTAATCCATGGGTATTGTTCAAGAGGGAGGATTGAAGCCGCGCATTTGATTCTCAATACCATGAAAGTTAAAGGTGTGGAACCAGATTCATATTCGTATAATTCGCTTATCAGTGGGATGTGTAAGGAGGGCTGGCTTGAGGAGGCATCTGGGCTGGTAGGTAAAATGGTGGAGAAGGGGTTGTTCCCAAGTGCTGTGACGTATAATGCATTGATTGATGGGTATTGCAATAAAGGGGAATTAGAAACAGCCTTTGGTTATAAAGATGAGATGGTTAGGAAAGGGATAATGCCAACTGTGTCGACTTACAATTTGTTGATTCATGCGTTGTTTATGGAAGCTAGGATGAGTGAAGCTGATAATATGATTAAGGAAATGGGAGAGAAGGGAATGGCTCCTGATGCCATCACATATAACATCTTGATTAATGGGTATTGTAGGTGTGGGAATGCAAAGAAAGCCTTTAGCCTCCATGATGAGATGTTGACTAGTGGGATTGAACCTACACGGGTAACCTATACGTCACTTATTCATGTTTTGAATAAACGCAATAGAATGAAGGAGGCAGATGATTTGTTTGAGAGGATACAGCGTAAAGGTGTGTTGCCAGATCTTGTAATGTTTAATGCCTTGATTGATGGTCACTGTGCTAATGGTAACATGGAACGTGCATTTTCACTTTTGAAAGAGATGGATAGGATGAAGGTTCCTCCTGATGAAGTGACTTACAATACCTTAATGCAGGGGCGCTGTAGGGAGGGGAAAGTTGAAGAAGCTCGTGAACTCCTTGATGAGATGAAGAGAAGGGCGATTAAGCCTGATCACATTAGTTATAATACTCTCATTAGTGGTTATAGCAGAAAAGGGGAGATGAAGGATGCATTTAGAGTTCGAGATGAGATGTTGAGTATAGGTTTCAATCCCACTCTTCTCACTTACAATGCTCTTATACAAGGCTTGTGCAAAAACCAAGAAGGTGACCATGCTGAAGTGCTCCTCAGAGAAATGCGAACTAAAGGTATAAACCCGGATGACAGCACCTATTTCTCTTTAATTGAGGGGATTGGCAAAGTTGATAACTTCGCGGGGGATGGAGATTCATAAACGACATATTTCTTCACATTCTTATGAATTTTCACGGAGAAGGGGGATATCTTGAAGCAAGTTTAGGTTTCAACTTTCAACCCATCCTTTATGGTTAAAATGCCATTATACAAGGGTTATTCAAAACCAAGAAGGCGACAATGCAGAAGAGCTCCTCGGACGAATGATAATAAAGGTATAACATCCGGTGACAGAATCTCTCTCTCTTTAATCAAGAGGATTGCCAAAGTCGACAGCTTCACGGGAACTAGGGATTCATAATGATGTAGTTTTCCGCATTATTCTGAACTTTAGTGGAGAAAGGTGTTCTCTTGAAGCAAAGTTTCTGTTCGGAAATTGGAATATTCTTTTCATTTCCTTTTGTTTGGAATACCAACTTGTTCTGTGATTTTGGCAGAGAATAATGTTATTGAGAGAGATGATTTCTCCAAAGTTTTGTCATACTTTGTGGTAACCCAACATTGAGATAATGCTGTCACTAGATGATTACCGTGCCTAGGCAAATTCCAATTTTTCTGTTCCCCCTTCATCTGCCCCTCTCCCCTCTCCCCTCTCCCTCTGAATTCCAGTCTTTATACTGTTGTTCGATTATAGACGTGCTAAAAGCGAAGTCTCTGCCCTAGGTAAGAATGGAGGAGAAAGAAGAGACAACAAATTCTGGATGAGAAAGGATTAGTGCCCCATGAACAAGTCTAACAGCAGAAGCAAGTGCATCATCATAGTGATGATTCTGTAATGTGTGGCATGGCCGATGTTGCTAGTATTATGTTACTTCTTTTGAATTGGTTTTTGCAAACATGAAAAGGGCACAAGCTTTTTTACAATTCATTTATTTGTTTGAAATATGATATGGCAAAGTACTTCACAGTGCGGATTCTGGTTTGCTGCTCAACTTATTAAAAAAGAAAAAAAAAATTCTGGTTCGCTACTCAAGTTTTGTTTTGACAGTAAGGGTGCCCCCTTACCAATGCAAACTGAGGTAGGTACTCTAGTTATATATGGATAGATTAACCACATGGAGCAATCCTGTTGAAATCCATGACAGGTAGGCCTTGAGTGAATACTGGAAGATTCGACGCTATAATCTTCCTTGCTACTTGTATTTCTATAGAGAATGCAAGGTAGCCATGGCGTAATTAAGATATCTAGTCCTCTTGCTTTATTGTGACATTTTCTTATCTTTCTGCCAGGTAAACTATAGCAAATATACCAACTTGAGAATAAACTTTTGACATTTTTATTCTTCTCTTTGAGATAATATATAAAAGGGAAGTTCATTTTGCTAATTCCCTTTACATAACCAAAACGACTCGGTTCTAAATCCATTGAAGAGTCAGAGAGATACCGATCTTAATGATATTAATGAACCAACCAAATTACTTAAATTCTAACGCGGTGCTTCAATTCGAAGAAGGCCGAACCCACAACAACTCCTATAAGAACCAGCCCATTCATGATTGCTGAAATCCTGAATATCTCAGCAGCTGCATTACAGGTAGAAGATAGAGCTCCTCCACCATTGCCTCTGCCTTGTGATTGAAGTTTCAAAGAGCTCACCACTTTTGCAAAGGACTGCTCAATGGACACAGGAAGGCTTAGCGAGGCCAGATTGTTGTGAGCCTTAAGACCAACAAAAGAGCTCAGCCCCCTTATGTAGTGCACATTGCACTCCTTCTAGAGTTGGCAATGGCGGTAGTGGTGGTAGCAGCAGCAATGGTAGGGTCCCTTTTTTCTGTTAATTACTTCCCCAAATATATAAAGGAAAAATTTAGTTATAAGCAGAATTGTGTACTAATTTGTGCACCAGTTTAATGTGATTGGTCAAAAAATAAATTTTATTAAAAATAATATTAATTTAAATTTTAAATATGAAGAAATCAATATTAGTACACAGATTAGTACGCGACTTGTAGCAAAACTCATATACAAAGTATAAATTACTGTTAACGGCTGAAACAGAGTTCTATATTTTTATTATTAAAGTCGCATCAAGGCAGCAACCAAGTCGTTGTAGTATAGTGGTAAGTATTCCCGCCTGTCACGCGGGTGACCCGGGTTCGATCCCCGGCAACGGCGAGTTAACTATTTTCTCCGAGTTTCTCAGGAACCAAGCACAAGACTAGGGAAGGAAAGTACGGCAATATATTAGTCAACGATTGCGGGCGGTTGCGAAGTCCGTCAGGAGCATATGCTAATTGCCATGTCTATGGCACAGACCAGTCTCTCAACAAAACCTACCCGCCATCCTCTCAACCTCTGTTGGGTACTGTTGATGCCATTTTCTCACAAGGATGAAAGCTACACCAAGTCTTATGGTTAAATATTACAGGAAGATCCTACTCTCTGCTGTCTTGCATGTAGTCCCTACTGTATTTGTATTTTTTTTTTTAAATATACAAAATTTCTTATAATTACTTTCTTAACCATTGAAAAAATTAAAATGCAGGAAGGACCAAACCCAAGAAGCAAGGCTACGGGACAACCTAGTATTTTCCAATTTCATATTCTATACTGTTTAGAATTAGAGGGATCAGTTTTTTTCTCCAAAAAAAAAAAATCTCTCTTAAAATCTCTTAGAATAGGGAAAAGAAAGTGGGATTTTAATTAAATTCCGTGGATTTTTTTTTTTGTCAGGGAAAGATTTGCTAATGATTGGATTGTATTGTGGAGATTAGATTATTAGGATATGATGACAAGAAGAATATGAGTCATTACGATCCACTCCTAAATTTTAATCATTGGAAAATCACAAAGAACGAGCCATTGATGGTCACTTTGAAAAGGTTTTTAAGCCCCGAAATTATAACATACAACTTTCAGTGACAGCAAGTGCTTTTGCCATTTTTTTTTTTTTTTAAATTATTTGCAAAGTGAATCATGCTGGTAAAGAGGTAGAAGAACGGGGAGAGGGAGGAACATCCAGAAATTCGATCCTACCATCTAAATCCTAAGAAAGTAGAAAAGGATAACCCCTTCAGCTAGAGGGACAATTTGAAAAAGGAAAATACTCTGTGTCCTGATACTTTTCTCCCGACACATTTTATTTTATTTTATTATTTTATTACTTAAGATGTGTTTTTTATAATATTGTAATTTAAAAAAATATATATTTAAAGTTATTAAAAAAATGCAGAAAAAATTTATAAAAAAAAAAAAGATGAATTACACTATCCGGAATCCAAAATCGGTCGCTGTAGTGCCACCTTTTGAAAAAACAAAACCATTAGTGCTTGTTAGGCAAGTGAAATGGTCTATCTTATAACTTCTCGTTATTTCTTTTACAAATATCCCTTAAATACAAATATTTTTTAATTTAAAAATTTTAACTCTTTCATCTAATTATTTTACAACTTTTCCAAACTTCCAAACAATACTTTCTTTTTAAATTTTAAAATAAAAATTATATTAAAAAATTATATTCTAAAAATATTTTAATTTTATAATATTTTTATTTAATTTTTTTTCACTCATTCCTCAAAACTATAAAACATCTTAACTCAAACTATTTTACTATATTTACGAACAATTTTACTACTATTCACAAAAATCTTATCTCATTTCACTTCCCAAACCAACGTTAAAAGGCACTCAACTCACAGTCAAAATTCTCGACCAAACTCCAATATTTCAAACTACAAAACTTGATCACATGGCAATCTTCAAGTAGGCACATCACAGGAAAAGAAATACTAGTTGTCTAGTTCTATAACTTCTATCTTGCAAAACTTATTGGATTTGATTTATTCATTTTTGCATTAGGTCCCAGCTAATGTGTGAAAGAAGTACCAATATTTTTTTTTTTTTCCTTTTATAAATAAAAATACAAGCCCATTAGAAGTAGTTCTTCCTTGAAGCTGCTAATATACAACAAAACCAATAATGAGTAACTGGAGAACGTCAAGCTGAAATAGCAAATCTTTAGATGGAAAAAAGAGGAATGACAAGGATGAACTGTTCTGATCCAGTTTGACAAACTCTAGATTGCACGATCTATTTACAACCCTAGTCCGGACAGAAAATTTGTGTTCAAGTTTTTAAGAAAACTAAAATCCCACTGCCATCTTGGAATGTTTATGGACACTAAACGGCAACTAAATTCCACATGAACAAATGAGATCAGTAACTCTAAAAGGTGAAGTTGCTTGATACAGATTGTAAAACTAGAGATTACCAGCAACTAAATTATAAATTTGGTTTGCCCGACATTTTGCTGTAATGGATGGTTCACCACCAGACCTGTATTGTCAAGAACACGAAATGGGGTAACTTTCAGCACAATGTCTCTCGTCCTCAACGTCTCGAAGACACAAACATCTCCTTCCCCCAAATTATTCTCCAACGAAAATTCATACCATCCCTGGCTTAACTTAGCTCTACCTCCCTTGTAAAGGCATCGGACAGGCCACTGTCTCCCATCAGAAACCTGAAGTTTGATGAATCCGGAAACCCCACTTAGATTCTTTTCAGCAAAGCAGGATGGCAGATACTGCACGAGAAAAAAGAGTACATAAAAACTAAGCACACCGTTTTATGATATTATAAAGCCATGTTTAGCACATCAATGTCTAGCACATCAATTTCAACAGCTCACCATTATACACCCTCTATATAAATAGGAGGGTCGCAGGACAACCCTGCAGAAAGGATTAGCTGGCTCAAATGCTTTGGCTGCATTGATAGCCCTTTCCCGTTCCTCTGCCGTTACTGTTCTCTTTCTTGCAGATGCACTTTCATAAAATCTAAATCGCATTTCTACTTCTTCATGTTGCACAGATGACTCCTGCCCATCTGCATATATAAAATATAGAACATTGATGAGAAAATTAAATTCTTTTTAACACCAAGAGACAAAAAAGGCTAGGACTTATTAAAAAAAACGAGATTATAATTTTAAATAGCTTACTGGGATCAGGTTTCCGCTTTTTTCTCATGGTTTTTTTAATCTGAGTCTCTTGATCTGGACTTTGAAATTTTACTTCATCCAAAGACCTTTTAAACTCGATTGAATTAAACTGAACACCTACATTTCGAGTGGGTTCAGTTTCTGCAGGTGACTTCTTAACACCCTTGGAAGGATGCGGGTTCCTTTCACCAGCCCAATTTAAACAGTTCTTAAGTTGAGACCCATTGAACAAATTCTGCAGCGAGGGAGGAGTGTAACTTCTACTAGGTGTCAATTGATCTCCACATTCACCAAGCAGCTTATTTTTCAAAGGCCCGCTAGTAAGGCATGGAAGGGAGGAACCCATGATTGCAGCAGAGTCATCATCTTCCATTTGTTCAAATACATTATACTGATTGCCATAAATGAGTCCATGGGTGCCACCAAGTGCATTTGACTGATAACTTATCTCAGAAGCCGGCAAATTATATATATGAACAAAGAAACGCGAATTCCCTCCATATCTAAATATTAAAAAGTACCCAACACGGATGGAGTAGCGTTCAACAAATTTCTGCCAACCATTGTGAAACCAAACACTGTTCCCAATCCTTTTCAATCCTACTTGCCATACATGACCATCAGGAAGGGAGAGTGTAGCAACAGCTGAAAACTCATCCCTAAATTTGTTGGCAAAATTTTCTGGTATCCTCTGCATGTATCAAAGATCAAGTTAGGCCTTGTTTTTTCCAATGAAATGCATGATTTACGCTGGGAGATGATGTAAAGATATGACTATGAACAAGGTAATTGGGGACATGAGCCTAAAGAGGACCAAGTGGCATATAGGATTCATGCAGTCCAACCCGCTGAATTAAGACGGGCTTAATTGAACTGAGTTGGGTATATCACCATTCACCACAAGATCAGATTGTATGGCATAATAGACATCCAAAGCTCATCCAAAAGCCTTTAATGGTAGCATTTCAAAGGAAAAATAGAATCATTATGAAGAATCCATAAATATCCAAGAAAAATAGTATAGTGTCACAGGCATAATAACAATGAGAAATGTCTACTTTCACCACAAAGTACTTAAAAAACTTGAATTTTGCAGAATCGGTCATTTACTGGCCTCATGTCATCTTACATGTGATCGATTCCTATGTGATGACTCGCAAAAGAGTCGGAACAACCAAAATTTCAATCATTCCTCAAAATTACCATAATTGTGAAAATTTACATCAGAATCATAATGATGACATGGAAAATCAAGATTTGAGTCCACACGTTCTACCCATAAGAAGTACAGCAACAATCAGAGTGAATTATATTATCCTAAAAATGTACAAGATACTTCATTTTGCTAGCTTTTTTCAGATGACATGTCTTTTAGATCAATTTTACCTTTCAACACAGAAAGTAAATCTTGAAAGTTGGATTGATTCCTCAATGCTCGACGATGGCCATGTAAAATGAAAGACAAAACTGGTAAGCATTAAATGAATTGGGTTTGAAGGGGCTATTATAAATTTTAAAAGAGTTTTATTCCTGGTTAATTTACAAATGCGAATATTCTGTCCTGATTGGTTCCTAAAACTGGTTGATAAGAAATTCCAGTATTCAATCACAATACCCACTTTGTTCCAGCAGAAAATATTTCCCAAAGATTGTTACACTGAAACGTATTTTGTTTTTAAGACTCCTTTCGTTTTTGAGGAATTCCTACTACACAGAAAAATCTACCATCTTCCATTGGTTTCAGGCACTCCTTCACTTTTTGCATCTAATATGAATATCTTAAGAAAATACCTTTCCACCGAAAATTCTTCTCAGGTAAACCAGATGGAGCAAAACTAAACTACAAAACCTTACGTATTTCAGCAATTCAGCTCTCAATGATACAAAGATGATCAATCCGCTGACGCCAAATAACCTTATAAAACAAAACTTCCGTTCTTCCTTCTCCTTTTCCTAGTTTTTCTCCAGAGCAAAACGAATTCATAGGTTTCACCAAATTGTCATAAAACCAACCACATGAAGCAGAATCTAGAGGATTCCAATTAACTTCGCACCTCCATCCGCTCTAATCCCACCAACCAAACGGGATTTCAGTTTTTAACCCCCGAAAGTGGAAAGGATTCTAGAAAAAGATTGGGAACGAGGCCAAGAAAAAACACAAAACCGCACAATCAACCCTTGTGGAGTTTATCCAACTCATCGCTTAACTCCCCAGAAAGGAAGATAAACCCAGTAAATCGTGCACAAATGGAAGAGGCAATATTCTAGGAAACCAAACAGAAACCCATACGGCCTCTCCCTGAACGACTAAATATAAAACCAAGGGCATACATAACCCAAAAGGCAAAAACTAGAGAGAGGGGAGAGAGATATATTAAGGTACCAGTTCTTTGGCTTGGATTGTGGAAGAGAGAATCAGCTTGTGAAAATAAGGGTGTGGCATTATGGTCCTCTCAGAGGCTTTCTTCCAGATCTAAAAGCTCTCCTTCCTTCTTCACTACTGCCTTCTTTGCAGTCAAATAGCGTTTTTAATAAACCTTTAAAAAACCCCCCCACAACTCACTTGACCTAAAAAGTTGAACGAGTTTATGCTTCTATTGACTCACCGAGTCGGCTCCAGATCACAGCAAGAAGAAACCCATTTAATTCCCCCAAAGATATATATGAATCTATGATCATCCTCATCTCTCTCTCTCTCATCTCTCTCTCTCTCTCACTTGTATATATATAATTTTTACAGTTATAGAATACTTAATCGTTACGTATTATTTAAAATAAATATAAGAATTACATAAAAAAAATTAATCTTTTAATAATAAATTATATTATTTAAAAAAATATATAATACTTGTATAACTCATGATTGTATTTGATATTACTCTTAATTTATGTGAATGTTTTGTCAAAGCAGTTATTTTTTAATCATGAATCAATTGGTCAAAGTTTTACTTTTATAGAATTAATCTTCAAGAACATAAAATACATTGTTAAACACTTTACAAAGATAATATTGGAACAAAATAATAAATATATAAATTAAATATATTATCGAAAGACTCACGCGCGTGCGCGCACACGTATATAATATTAAAATAGTTCAAATAAAAACTTGAAAAATACTTTAAAAAAATAAAATAATATAAATAAGTAGGTCTTGTAATTTATGTACTTCTTTGAATCTTTATTTGGCCATTGTTAGGATATGTAGTTGATATAATGGTAAATTATTAATTCGTGTGAAAGGTTTCTAAATCTGTCATATATTAAGTATATTAATAAACAGAGTCTGTAAATAAATTGTATTTTGGGAATTATTTTTAATAAATAATAAATTATAATTGCATGCAATTTCCCTTTGATTTTATCCCAAGTATTATTTTGACCTTTGAGATGAATCATGTGATGTTTTTAGCAATTGGGTTGAATAAAGGGCTCATTGCTTTGTGTTAGTCTGGCGAGTCAACTCGTGTGTTGGTCAGTGAAGAGTCAAGCTAACTCGGTACAAAAAATGGTATCTGGGCGGCTGAGTCAAACACTAGGAGAAAGACAGTGGAGTAGAGTAGTACTTAAGGGGAACCTTTATGCCTTTATTCTATTCTTATTGGACAATATTTTTCTTTTTCTTTCTTTTTCTTTTCCTTTTTTTTTTCAACCCAACAAATATGCAGAACAAATACTGTACACGTGTCGGATCAGGGTGGGTAGAGCTAAGAAACCGCACCCACCAGTCCTGCCCGAAACTGTTTAGTGTTACGGTGAACTCATAACTAAACTCAAGAGCTAAGCCTTCTCACCTCTTGATTTTGGATTATTTTTTCTTTTTTAGTTTAAAGATTTAAGAAAGAGAATTATAAATATAATTTAATATTATTATTTAAAAAAATTACAGACAATAATGAATATTATAGAATTTATTTTTTCTTATTTTTATCTAGTATTTGCACATGAGATGAGTATTATAATCGTTTATTTTCACAATCATTAATTTATTCTCCTCTTATCTTATCTAATCGTTTCAATTTTACGAAATTTTCACACAAAATAAAATAAATAATTTAATTTTTCAAATCTTAAAATAAAAATAATATTAAAAAATATATATTCTAACAATATTTTAATAAGTCTTTATCTGCAAAAACAAACAAAATCAGATTTTAGTTAGTTGATTTTTTTTGTAATTTATATTTTTATTAAAAATTATAAATTAGAGGTTTGAGTGTGAAATAATCTATGACTTGTATAATCAATTATAAGGTGAAAAGAAAATGAAACACTATGCACTAGAATCATCTAAGTTAGGCTTGATGTGGATAGATAATATTTACATAATTGGAGTAAGTGGGAGTTTTAAGTGCATGGGTATTGCTGAAAAAAAATACATGTAACATGACATATGAGGAGAGGGTTAAAAATTAAGGGCTAAGATGGTCTTGACATGACAAAACAAGCATTTGTATAATGGGCTTTGTTAGACTCAGTCGGCTGTACGGAATAAATAAATAAAAATTATAAAAATATTTTTTTTTCATGGTTGTACAGAATGAATAAAAAAAATTATAAAAATAAATTTTTTTTTTCATATAGATCTCGTATTAATTTATTTTTTTCAAAGCGACTGCACGCCGACTGTATTTGCCGACTGCACAAATCATTTCTCTTTGTATAATAGCAAGAGAAATATGGAACTATCATGGATTACAACTTTTATTTGTCTATTTTGGATAATTTTTTTTAATTAAGTAACATGTAATGAAAATGATTTTGCCATTAATTGATGAACAAAGCCAAAGTTATGGCCACTAGGACTACTTTCAAAAATTATCAAGATTAGTGTTAGCTGCCATTATTAAAGCTAAGTTTGAATATAAAAAACATTTCATTTCATGTATTCATTATAATTTTTTTCAAATTTTCATAAAAAATATAATAAACAATTCAAAATTTTCAAATTAAACAATAATAACATTAAAAAAAATTCTAACAATATTTTTTTCGACTTTTAACTTTCATCTCAACTCATTATCTAAACCTCTCTAGACTAAATCTCTCTAGACTTCTTTGATCTTTATTGTCCTCTCTCTCTCTCTCTCTCTCTCTCTCTCTCAAATGTTCAAAATTGGCATATTGTGTGGTCCCAAAATCAATATCATCTTTCCTTCATAAGTTTAATATAAACTTCAGTGGGCAACATCTTTGCATGTTGTCCCAAAAGTGTTTTTTTCTTCTTTTAAATTCCAATGTCCATATCTTGTGGCCCTGTTGGGTGTAATCTTTACAGGCTGTTCAGGGGATTGGAATTGAAACCGAGGCCACAATGCATTGATTGAGGTGGCTCGCATTCCTTTTTGGGGAATTCCTTGAACTACTTGAGGCAGTAGAGTTCAGATGATCAAATTAATGTTTATGATGGATCTATCTGTCTTGTGAACATTAGTTCACATTATGGGATAGAAAATGCAATAAATTTTTACAAAAATGAATGAAAGGATGTTTTGTTCTTGGGTATCTATGACTAAACATCATGGGACTCATGATGCAATTAATCTGGCATTTCGAGTTTTAGGCCATTTCAGATAAGGGTGGGGCTACTCTGCCGCCCCCACCTTTACCGCTGGGCTTACCGCTCAGTGTAAAATTTTTTTTTTTTTTTCAATTTTCTTTTCACAATTTTTTAATCACTTTCTTAATTATTAAGTAAAAAAATAAAAAAAAATACACCAATATATTTAAAATCACTTTCTTAATTACTAAGTAAAAAAAAAAAATTAAAAAAAATATTTTTTTCCCGAGCGGTACACTTGAGCGGTACCGCCTGGGCAGCAAAATAGCATTTTCCTTTCAGATAGTCCTTATTGGAGGTGTAGGTAGTAAATAAATCAACAGGGCTCCCGAGCAGTCAAGGATCCAAGCAAAACATTCCAAGCATTAGCCAAACTAACATTGACCCGTCAGAGCAATCTTCTCTCTATCCTGGTCCTGAAGTCACCTACAGCTTGGGCAAAGCCTAATTTTTATAAGAAAGATACCCAAAGCAAGACAAAGAACATGAAGAAAATATAATGTTCAGTTCAGCATTTAAGAGCCACAGAAGACTGGCGGAGATACAGAAAATAACATCTCCTATTCTTGGATGAGTGTAATTCCAATGTCCTATCATAAACTTTCAAATGAAATTGCGGGTCAAACCCACTCTAAATTGCAACTATTTACATATAGAACTAATAAAACGAATAATGGCATGTCACGGAGGAATCAAAGTTTTTCAAGACGGCACAGAGGTTGAAAGGACTACATGAGATAAGTATTCGAGCCCATCCTGGATTTTGCACACTGCTGTGGTCTGATCTGCACGCAGATGTTCAGAGAAGGCATTGGCTTTTTCCTGGATTGAAGTCTGTGGAAGAACATCATGGGACTCGGCGGTGGCACCCTTTATGGCTGCTGCATAAGCTTCAGCTACATCAGAGATGCCTGACCAATGAAATAAAATTCAACTGTCAAAAAATATTCAAAGCACTAAAAACTCACTTCGACTATACTAATGTTCCATCTGTGAGAGAGAGAGAGAGAGAGAGAGTTTGCTTTGTGGTTTGCAGGAATGTACATTCCCAACGACTCAGTTGCCATTTCATTACCGCACATCACTAGTTTTCAAACAAAAATATGAACATAAAGGCTAATCTTGATTGCAGGAAGCTGTACTTTACAGGTGCAAATTGCTAAAAGTGGTAGTTTACTGTGTAAATTGATAGTTTTGGCAATTTGAGTTGCAAATTAGAAAAAAAATGGCAGTAGTTTTGGGAGTAAAAAATATATTTTTCCCAAATATTAATAAAAACATTATTTATGTCAAAGTACATATCAGTCTCAAAATTCATAATGCCATAACAATCTAGAACCACAACTTCATTGTTAATTATATTTGTTGTTCAGACCATGAATTTCTTAATAATATTTTTTTAGCATTTAATAGTTTTGCTTGGAAGATATTGGTACTTCTGCACATAATTTAAGGCCCTTTGAAATCATTTTTAATTTTATTGGAAACAGAGTTATGTACTCTCATCTATTCCCATCATCATATGAAGTAACAAATTAGATAATAAATGGTAAACGATTAAGCTGATTTTTTTTCCAACCAGGAAATTGTATTAAAGAAAAAGCTTCATTTAATCTCCACACAATATATATATATATATATATATATATATTATATACATGATAAATATAAGGTGCAGTTGCTGGGATGGAGTGCTAGACAACCAACCTGTAATAAAGCTGTTGGAAACAGCCTCCACATATCCTGTCATTGACTGTGCCTTTGCTCTGATTATCTTAGCTTTTTCAACAGAATCCTCAGGCCACTCAATATTAGCAATATTCTTATCAGCATCTTCATCCTCAACTTTGTTAGCATTAGTTATGATGGATTTACCAAGCATCAACAATTGAGACACCGCAAAACAGCACATTTCTGAGAGCCTCTGCAAAACATATATAATGATCTCAATGTTTAGTTACCGACTTAATATTATGAAGTCATATCAACAATGAAAATGTTTAGTTCGGATGTCCCCAATAACATCATCACTATCTCCGTACATGAACTCCCTCTGAATGAAGAGACTCCAGCCTGCCAGTAGTCCTTTGAATCATATCATTAATGGCCAACCCTGCTAAAGCACTTGTGAACCTGCAGAATGTGATAATTGCAGTGTAAAAGGTGCTTAAGGAGATCATTATGACTCTCAATCTTTCATTGACATCAACCCAGTCAATATCACCAAAATTAATGAACAAAAAGCCTCACACACTACAGTCTACTAATACAAGACACGAGACTGAATATTAGTAGTGTTAAACTAGCTATTCTTGCACCATGTCTAACTTCTCAAGGATTCACCTTTCACCTATCCCACACTTTAACTGAATGTTTAACCTATGTGTACAACTACACCAAACATCAAATTAATATGATATTGACTCATATTCTTTTGAATAAAACTTCAATTCTGCATTTCATATGGATGGGATACCTTCAATTCCAATTACCTTAATACACGAGTGTAATTGGCATGTAGTGATCAAATTTTCAAAAGTTGGATTTTACAAAAATGCAACCCACAAAAAGTCATTCAGACATGTAAAAGCAGCCAGATTTACAACAGTTATACCGTATAGTTTGACCATGCTCTAGGTTTACAGAAAATGTAAAACTTAAAAAAAAAAAAAAGAAGTCTATAAACAATAAACAAGAGACCTAAAGGATTGAATAAGGCAACATTTACTACCACGTGCAATCATATCAGCCAGAGAGATTTGGAAAGTAGATAATGAGAGGGAAACAACTATAAGCACAAGCTGAAGCAAGACAACTAACACACCAAGTGCAGAGCAGCATGTACAACACCCATAATAATCTAAGTAAATGAAAATTTCTAAAGAAATATACCCCGCAGCCATATCAGCAGCCTTGCTGACACTTGAGTTGTGTAAATTCTTCATCTCATCACCAGTTCCCTCATCCCCAGTCTCTATTTTTTTACCTTTGTCTGTCTCTACACCACTTCCATCCATTTCAGTACTCAAACTGAAAATTTGTTGGACCTGTTTTAGCTTTCCATCCATGACAGATTTCTGTTCTGATGATAATTTTCCTTTTCTTCGGTTAAATAATAGGGCATGATGATTGGACAATGCCTCCAGCTCCTGTTAGTATTACAGTAAAACAATTTCATAATACTATTGTATTAACTACAAAAATCTAACTTCAAAGATAAGGTGCGACCTCCAAATGTTCTGGACCCCCATATATATAGAAGCACCGATCAAATGTCACTTCCTCATACAACTGATCCTCACTAATTTGTTGTTCAGCTAATTTAGAATTCTTCTCAACTTCAATACCAGTTTCTGTAATCAGTAGATCCATAGTCTCCTTTCCTACGAGTTCAAGCACTTGCATTCCCTTTGCCGTAAAAGCTTTACCACTCTGTAAATTGAAGATGGGGGAAATAAGCAATCAGAAAACAGTGATAAGCAAGATAACACAGGTCATAAATCATGTAAACCTCTAATATGGAAGGTGCAACAGATCCGGCTGCTGGTAAACTACCATGCTGAATAGATTCTGCAAGGTTCACAGCAGAATGCTCAATCCTGAAAAACATAAGCATAAATCACATTCAATGATCAAATGAAGTAGGTTGTGGTGGGAATAATGGGAAGAGACTGTCACATTCAGTGTAATGATTTCAGAGCTGAAAAAAGAAAGTGCAAAATGAAAAACCTTAAAGTCAAAGGGTCTTTCTTTTCCCTCTACTTTTTTTTTTTTTTTTGGGGCCAGGAGAGAGAGAGAGGGGGGGGGGGTGTTTCTCATCTCAAACTTTGAAACTGACCCTAATACCATTTGTACAAACTCAGGGAAAAGTTCAAGCCACATCTACACTTGTACTCAAAATCATTTTAGTTAATATTACATTTGGAGTCCCTTTGAATCATTATACACTGCAAAAACTTCTTCCTCTCAAGCAACGTGGAATTTCATTAAATAGCCTTCTATAAAATTGGGGTATCACAATAAAGAAGGAACAATACCAAATATGACCATGAAAAGGTTATCTAAAAGGTCATAGAACCATGGGATACAAAACTACTAAGCTTCTTTTCAACATAAAAGTGACTGCTGATTCATGTTTCCCCCAATACCCAATGTTTTCTTTTCCATATACATCTAGCATAACACCAAACACCCAATACACATCCATATTTTGTGACCCAGATATTGGCTATTATCCTGACCACATATATGATGAATTTCAAACATCATGAACTAGAGAAATATCTTCTTCTTCTTTTTTTATGACAGGGGAACTGCCCCACAGCAGAGCCCTTAGGACTCACCCATGCAACCTAACCCCTGGAGAGACTAAAACAGCAACCCACAGCCATGGCCTCCCACTTAAATAGCAGTTTGATCTTGGGGTAATCGAACTTGTGACATGGGGCTCATGCACACAAGTTCGCCTTTACCACTTAAGCTACCCACGGCTGGGTAAATAGAGAAATATCATTCTACCAATGCATAAATTTTGATAATGCCCAAACAGTTTTGCATATCTTTACGTCCCCAAAGCTTATTATTTATACAATTTTTTAGAATAAAATTTATTTTACAGACATTGAAGTTAAAAAGGGAACATCTCATGTTGCTTATATTATTCAAAGATATATATAACCATTTTCATTAATTTCTGGCCCCAACCCTGGTTGTAAACTAAAAACAGAAATCAAACATTTAACCTATGAAGGAACTGAAACCACATTCTGGCTAAAACACATACATTTTAACTACAAATTATAATCCATACCATAATTTGTTATCATATAAAACTATAATCCGTACCATAACCAGATTGCACTCTTGTGCTTGCAAAATGATCTGTCATTGCATTTAACTAAAAAAACAATAATTGATCAATTGTTAAATTATCTATTGATTCAACTTAAATGGAACATACTTCTGAACCAAATCTGTACCCCCTCTCCATGCACTACCTAGAGCATTCCACGCTCCAGAGGCCAAATTTTCCACAGAATTATCAAGAACCTTCAAACCCTGCAAGAAGAAGAAGAAGAAAAAAAAAAAAAAAACTCAAATAATCTGCGCTTAATGAAGCAAAGAAAATATTTAAATTATAAATACATGAATTGCAATACATACACATCTGGTGAAACAGTGTAACTAAATTAATCAATTGCTTTGGCATAGTTTCAAGTATAATTCAAGGTAGCTAGCAATGTCTAGTGATACTAATTCTTCACATGTGCATACAGGTAGAGGGAAAAATGTGGAAGCCATATTAACCCCAATTATAGGTTCAAACAACATTCAGTCAATGGAACCAAAACAAAAAACCTTTATGTCCGACCTACCTGGCCAAAGAATGACTCCTCACTAGCTTTCTCCAATTTATCCAAAGCAGACTTCCGAAGCTTGTCTACTTCATCTTCACTTTCCTTTTCATTTGCAGAGTCTTCTACCTCTCCTTCGTCCTTAGAAGATTCTGAAACCTCATCAGGGTCCTGAATGTCCGAGATGCTTTTTGCCGCTGTCTGAGCAACTGTGGCAGCCTGCATCCATCCACAAGGCACTGATCGACAAAACTACAAATACTCTAAAAAAAAATGCAGCATGCAGAATATAGCATCAATAAGTGCAATGTTTGAACAAGCGACACTTTGACAACCCTTAACAAGGACACTGAACAGAAGAATACTGGATCGGGAAATGAAAGAATGAGAAATAACACTTATGAATGCATATAGCTTGAAGAAGTTATACTTTTAAACAATCTGGGAAACTTGTCTAAGCAAGTAAACAAGAGTACTCGGTTGGCTGAGTTTTGTCAGAAATGTAAACAAAGGAATCAAGAGAGCAATTGGAATGGAGGATTCAGTTCTAATCAAAATAATGTGATCTATACAGCATATTGAGATTTATATAAGCGACATTTCCAGCTAGATTACCTACTTTTCTCATTAATAAAGTTGAGGCTAACTACTCAACTAACTTGAAACTACTGCTAACCGAGCAGAAACAAAAATAACATACTGAAAAACCTATATAGCTAACTAAATGTAAGATATCTGGACTGCGAGCTTGAGTTATTTCCAGCAAGTTTCCAGAAAAGAGATTTTAAAAGTAAGGCAGAGACTCTTCCTCTCTCAAGTGAACCCGTTGGAAGCATTGCTATAGAAGCTAAAGCCCACATCAATCTAGATATGCATATCGAAATATTCACTCTGGATGCAGGAATAGCGACATGGACTAAAATGTCCTGTCAAGTAAAGCCAGGGAACTTACTCCTTGTCACACACTCCCTTGGGTTTTTAAACCACAATCGCAACTTCCACCTATGTCTATGGAGCAACTGTCATTTGCATTAACCTCATTAGCTACTTAGATTATCAACATATAATTACAAATTTCGATCATAAGGACGTTCCAATCTCCTCCAACGAAGTCAATTAGCAAATCCAAATTAAGGAATCATCACCATCATTTCTCGCCAACTGCCATAAGCACCGACATCTGCAAACGTGCTTCACTAATAAAATTAAAACCCCCAAAGTTCAGTTAGATTAATCGAAATCCGTCATGGCATTAACCTCCACAACACCTAGAGCAATCTAATCGGATTGATAAAAAACAAACAAAGAAAATTGGATCTGTTTATTCAACGATTCATCCAACCAACCCCAGCTTTCAAAAATGGAAACAGTTAAGAAGGGAGTTCACCTATCATTTAAATTAAAAAAAAAAAAAAAAGAGCAAAAGGAAAATAGAAAGAAGAATGCGCACATTGCGAGATATTTCTTCGGCGGCTTTTTGGAGATCTGAGAGAACGGAGAGAGGAGAGAACCCCCAACCGCCCCATCCACCGCCTCCGCCACCGGATTTTGGCTCTGGTTTTGCTTCATTTGCCGCTTTCGCTTTTAGTGGTTCTTTCTCCGTCTCCGTCTCATCCTTCACCGACTCTTTGTTCTCTTCCTCCATTTCAATTCGTAGAGACCCCAAAGATAAACAAACTGAACGGAGATCTTGCTGTTTCTAAAGAAGATGGAAGCTGTGTTGGAACTTTGGGGGGTATCAATTTGGGAATTTTTCTCGTAGGAGAATGAATCCTGCACCTTGCGATATGGTTCGGCTCGACGTTACCTTCACGTCACAGAAACGATGCCGTCTGCCTATTTTCGTGAAGAAATTAATATGAAGAAGGACTGTTAAGGCGATGTTGACCTTTTGTTAGGTCGAGCAGTTCGCTTTAATAAACCTCTCGGGAAAATTTTGATAATATTACACAGAGAGGATATTTAGTACACCATCATATATATGGTCTTGCCGTTTGATTATACATTTATTCCTCGTCTCAAAATAAATGTTTAAGATTTGAATCTCCAAACAAAAATATTTTATTTTATTTTATTTTTTTAAAAGATAGATGAATATATTCAAGATGTCACATGGGCACTCCCACGGAGATGTGTGGCCGCCGCAACCGTTGTAGGCGGCCTGCAATAGATTGTCCAATAGATGATTTGTGAGAACCACTTCGTGGGTGGCCGATTGCGTGGCCACCCCAATTAGGTTTTTTCTTTTTAAATGTTATGTGAATTATTTAATTTTGTGTTATTTTAATGAAAGAAGTGAAAATATGTTGAGATTGTGAAGGAAAAAGGATTTTAGTGACGTGCTTTTCGTATTTTGAAGTTGGGAGAAATATAAGAGTATATGTTTTAGAGATAGAGCATGCATAACATTACGTGCGAAACATATATGTTTTAGAGATAGAACACGTGTTGAACTAGTACCATACAACATTCATATTCTTAATTGGTTTATCACTTGGTCGTATCGACATTATTTATCAATTTAAAAAAAACAAATAGATCTAAAATTTGATAAAATCAAGGAATCAAACATTTGACACGGCAGCTAGATTAAGGTCATGATCTCGACTAACAAGTATTTTAAGCCATCACCAAGGCAAATAATAGCTCAAATGTTTGAGATTTACCTATTCGTACGCTAATATGATAATTACATGCATGCATGCATGCACTTAATTGGTTGATTGTATTTACATAATCGGATTATTTGGAATCAATAGAATTGAATGGTAAACTACAGAAACTCATCATAAATACTAGATTATACGCGCTAAAAATTAAAAAGAATTAAAAAAGGAACTAAATGAAATCAAGAGAGACAGAAGAGAAAGGTAGCGGAAGCTCAAAATACTATTAAGTGATAAAAAGCTTGACCTCATCTTACACACGAGTGTGTACATAACAATCTGAAACTATAAAGGAAATTGAAAAACAAGGCAAAGATGTTAATTATGATAATATGCTATTCAATATCCAGGGAATAAAGGTGGAGGGGGTGATGAGTATTGGAACCCGAAATGTGGTGGGAGGACAATGTCCGGTGTTGGTGGTGGTGGAGAAGATACATGAGCAGGAGGAGGAGGAGCAGTTTGTGGCGTTGGGGAGTGTACCGGGGGTGGATGAGAGTCTGTTGGTGGTGGTGGAGAAGATACATGAGCAGGAGGAGGAGAAGCAGTTCGTGGCGTTGGGGAGTGTACTGGGGGTGGATGAGAGTCTGTTGGTGGTGGTGGTGGTGGAGGAGAGTGGACTGGTGGAGGTGGGGGAGAGTGGACTGGTGGTGGAGGAGAACGAACTGGAGGTGGTGGGGAGTATATTGGGGGTGGCGGAGAGTGAATTGGTGGTGGGGGAGGTGAGTACATGGGTGGTGGAGGAGGTGAATGGACTGGTGGTGGAGGAGAGTGGATTGGAGGTGGAGGAGAGTGCACTGGAGGTGGTGGAGAGTACATAGGAGGTGGTGGGGAGTATACTGGAGGTGGTGGAGAGTGGATTGGAGGTGGAGGAGAGTGGACTGGAGGTGGTGGGGAGTATACTGGAGGTGGTGGAGAGTGAACTGGTGGTGGTGGGGGAGGGGAGTACACGGGTGGTGGTGGTGAATGAATTGGTGGTGGTGGGGGAGGGGAGTACACGGGTGGTGGTGGTGAATGAACTGGTGGTGGTGGAGAGTGAACTGGTGGTGGTGGGGGAGGGGAGTACACAGGTGGTGGTGGTGAATGAACTAGTGGTGGTGGTGGAGAGTGAACTGGTGGTGGTGGGGGAGGGGAGTACACGGGTGGTGGTGGTGAATGAACTGGTGGTGGGGGAGAGTGAACTGGTGGTGGTGGGGAGTATACAGGGGATGGTGGTGGAGATTGAACGGGTGGGGGAGGTGAACGAAAGTTATTAAAAGGTGAATTACCAGATGGATCATCTGGACTAGGTGCTGGCGATGGTGGAGATAACTCAGGAGATGGGATCGAAGATTTAGGTGGTGATGGTTCAAATGATTTTGGTGGTGTTGGAGATGACTCCGGAGTTGGGGTTGAAGATTTAGGTGGCGATGGTTCAGATGATTTTGGTGGTGTTGGAGATGACTCAGGAGATGGGGTTGAAGATTTAGGTGGCGATGAGTCAGATGATTTTGGTGGTGTTGGAGATGACTCAGGAGATGGGGTAGAAGATTTAGGCGGTGATGGATCAGATGGTTTTGGTGGTATTGGAGATGACTCAGGAGATGGGGTAGGAGATTTAGGCGGTGATGGGTCAGATGGTTTTGGTGGTGTTGGAGATGACTCAGGGGTTGGGGTCATAGGAGGCAATGGGTCATATGGTTCTGGCGGTATTGGAGATGGGTTAGGACTTGGGTTTGAAGATTTAGGCGGTGATGGCTGTTCTGGTGTTGATGGAGGATGCCCAATTGGAGGAGATGGTTGAGGTTGCTGCTCCGGAGGTGAAGGAGAAGGAGATGGTTGGGGTTGTTGATTTGGAGTTGAAGGTGGTGGTGTTTTCTTAGTCGGTGGCCTCAGTTGTGGATATGAAGAGGAGCTGCCGCCACAATGCTTGCTACAATCCACAGGTCGAGTCGCCTCTCTGAAACATATCTTGTTAGATTTCTGCTTTGGTCTACTAGGAAAACAATTGCTCTTGTCCTCCAAAATCTTGTGCACTCTCGAAGAAGGAACACAGTCTTGAGCCTCCCCATTGAAGTAGTTATAAGAAAAAGTGAAGTTGGACAAGCTGGGCAACTTGCAAACATTCTCGGGCACAAATCCCGTTAGCTTGTTATGTGAAATGTCCAATTCCTCAACCTTGTGTAGCCCTGAAAAGGTCTTTGGCAAGAACCCAATGAACCCATTTGAGCTAGCTGAGAACACCGTTACATTGCCTAGGGATCCAATTTCTGGGGGGAAGCAACCGCCAAGGCTATTGCCCAGGAAAAGAATCTCATTCAATGTATTTGCCATGTTGCCAATGGTGTGCGGAATGCAACCAGTGAACTTGTTGTTTGCAAAGCTCACAACAGAAGCTGTAGATTTACCTACTGTGTCGGGGATGTTGGACTCGAAACGGTTGTTGTTTAAGAAAATCGCATCGTGATCCTTTTCAAAGATTTCTGGAGGTAATTTCCCTTCAAAATTATTGAACCTGAGATCGAGATATTTAAGGCTTGGCCATGTGAGGACAACTGTTGGGAAAGAGCCAACGAAGCGATTGTTACTTACATCAAACTCAAACATAAGTTTGAGCCTTGACATAGTTTTGGGGATAATTCCACAAAACCTGTTAGAGTTAATGTGAAAGAGTGCAACATCCGTCAAGAGCCCTAACTCATGCGGTAGGTATCCGGCAATGTCAGCATGATTAAGGTCGATGCCACCAACAACCTCCAATTTGGGGTCATCAAGGGCTGGAGCGCAAAAGACGCCAGTATAAGAACACACATCGGTACCAACCCAATTACGAGTTGTGTTTAAAGGATCAGAGTAGATAGACTTCTTCAATGCTTGTAGTGCAATGTAAGCTCTTTGCAGCCTTTCGTTGGCAAAACTGGAGTCATGGTGAAACTCAAAGCCAAACTTAAGGAAAAAATCATCATTTTCTTGGAGAGTCAAAAGTTGACGACGAGCAATTAATGATGCTTCGATGTCTGTCAAAGCATAAGAGAATGCTGAAAGAGAAGATAGGAGAATTGAGAAAAAGATAAAGCAGCCCAAGACCTGCTTTGATAGAGGTAGAGCCATCGCTTACCACCTTGGTAGGCCCAAGGCTGCTTATAGGAGGAAGGGGGGAGTTGGAGAGGGGAAGGATTGTTATATGGAGAGGGATGAGAGGTGTGGATTGACAAGGCATTGAGAGGCTATGGAAATAGGTATCTAGTTTTAGCATCGAAAAATGTGGGACTCTTTCAGACACCCACAAAAGTTTGGAGGCAATTCTAAAGATAGATTTTCTACTTGGGATTATGGTGCGCGTGCCTAAATCAAACACCATAACCATAGCTAAAAAACTAACAATTGACCAAGTCCCCTCATCCTTTAACCAACTAGATTACAATTTGGCATCGTTCGAAAATCATGACATCAAGTTTTAGCATGGCATATGCCTGCCTGCCTTGTTTATACAAATAATAACAAATGTTGGGTTGTATTACATATAATTATTTTTATATATTATATTGATGTGATTAATTAAAATATTTATTTTATATTGAAAACAAAAGTGATCTAGCCTATCGCGTTAATGAAGTGTATAAAAAATATGTAAAAATGACTGCATATGTTATGCTAAAACCCATTTAGCAAAAGGGTTAAAATTTTCCAATTACGTACGTACGTTCTGACATCTATGCACATTACAATCAACCATAGACAAACATTTGAATGTTTCTAAGTTACCATTACATAACATTCCAATGTTAAATGCCGTATTAGCCGTTATTCGTACGTCGTCGTTTTTAAATGAAATAATGATTGAATACGAGGTAATTAAACGTTTAGACCCTAATATATATATATATATATATATATATTTGAACATTTGATTAGTTTACCTCCTAATGTGAAGTCATTTACTCTCAAATGTAATTAGTTTGCATTCAAACGTACAGTATTTCATTTCATTAACCTTGTTTATTTTTATCATAATGTTAGATTTGAACGTGTTTGAAGTTATCTTCCAAAGATGACACTTCAAACGCATAAATTTAGGATGACATTTATTTGTTTCATGTACGTACGTTAATGTTATTTTTGCTTCAATTGATGCCTCTAACATTACTTACGTGTTGGTCGATCATTATTATATACTTCTAAAAAAAAAAAGATTTTTGCAGCGAAATTGAATCGTCGGAAAAATATTGAAAATCACTGCAAACAAATATTTTTTGAGAATTTGACGAGTCATGGGATGGCCGCTATTAAAGTTTTCAAAAAACCTTGTTACAGAGATTTTTAAAAATTGTAGTTGTTTATTTGCAGAATATTTGTCATGGTAATACATGTTGAATAAATCCGAAAAAAAGCGTGCCAAACCATGGTTAACAACGCGAGAATGAAAAATAGTATTTGCAGCGATTAATTCGTGGATAAGTATAATGGGAAATAGATATTTGCGGCGGAGCTATGTCGCCGAAAAAGTATTTTAAAAATTAAAAACAATTGTAAAATAGGAACACACAAGTACAACTCTCTCATTAATCTAGATGCAACCCTAAACCACAAAATTAGTGTTTTTTTCCCTAATTAAACATGCTTAGTATTATAAAAAAGTCTGAAGTACAATGAGGATTCAAAGTGGATCATTTCCACTATTGATAAACAAAATGCTTTTAGGAAGATTTTTTAAAAGTATGTAGTAAAAATTTAGATTGATTGCTGCCTATTGCGTTATTGAGTGTGCACATCAATTTCAAATTTGATGAATTTTTGCTATTTGTTATTTCTTGTGTTGCCGAATGATATGCTGGATATCTTTGATAATATGAGTGGTTTGCCAATATAGAGAGGAGTCTTTGGCACTCTTTGCTTTCAATGACCGTTATGTTGGACCTGAGATGCCATTCGGGATAAACCACAAAATTAGTTTTATGTACTTGTACTTATGCATCTAGAATGTAGATACCTATAAACATGCACTAGTGCTAAACATGCAATGAGGTGTAGGTACATGTAGTTGGCAAATAAACATTCAACTATGTAATATTTAACTATTAATGCATCTCTAAAACTCGAGTTTGGCCTTAACTTAGACCATGAATGGTTTTTTTTGGCCAAAATGGGTGCTGTTAAGGGTACATATGGGTGAACAATAAATTAATATAAAATTTGTAGGTGTGGTTTCCTAAAATCAGCTATAAACATGCTAGAATTAAATAAGGAACCCAAGACACAGCACGAGAGAGAGAGAGAGAGAGAGAGAGAGAGAGAATAGGCGGCAAAAAACTCACAAAGAAGAGAGAGAATATTGGGTAGCGCCCGTAGCGGAAGATAGAAGCGGTAAACTTGTATTTTTTCCGGTGATTTAAATTTGCCGCAAATGAAATTGTAACTAATAAAGCACTGACATCTTGAATCGCCATGGATGGCATATTGATTTTGAGTTTTATTTTTTTTTTTTAAGTTGATTTTATCGGGACTATTTATTTATTTATTTTAAAATTGTCTACAAAAAGGGTTTTTAGCCTCAACTTAATGTTCATCGGAAATAAAGGAACTATAATGTTAAAAATTGAGTTTTTGCGGCAAAATGTGTATCGCCACAAATAAAATTGATCGCAAAATTGCTTATTTATGGCAATTTTGTTTGTGTTGAGTAATTTTTACTAGAAAAAGAGGGGTTTTCTTTGCGGTGATTCATCTACTCGTCGGAGATGAAGCTTTGCAACAATAATTAGGGACTTATTGCGACAAAATACCAGTCACTGGAAATAATTTTAGCTGCAAAAAGCCTTATTTCTTTTAGTAACATTGTTGTGTGCTTTTGTTTCAATAACATCTTTGGACCATAATAAATAAAATAAACACACATAAGAGAAATAGCTTTACTTGTAGGAAAAACATAAAAGAGAAATACAAAAGTAATTTACTTACGGTATATATGTATAATGATGAAAGTTCATGATCATGAGTACTTCCAATTGATTCTTGATTTTGATTATATAAGAGATTGTTTGCTGGTGTTGGTGTCGCTTTATCTTTCTAGATTTGATATTATTCTCTCCTAAAAACACATTCATCTTGTTCCCTAGCACTACCATTTTGTTGTCCATTTCAAGTGTACGTATATATATATATATATATAATCTATAGCTTTTAAGGGTTCTAATTATCTATAAAATTTAGGGCTATGTGCCATTTTGGTATTTTGGAATGATGTAATTGTATTAACGATGATAGCATGTAGTGATGCTATTCTTCATTTGATCAATGGGAAAGATTGGCCCTTACTAGTTATTTTTACTGATTCAGATGATGGGTCATTTGCATATTAAAATAAGATCAGTTCTTTTACTCATCATTCTTACACTACATACCACACTTAATTATTTATTTATTTATTTTTATTGTTTTATTATTGCTAAACTAAAAGAAGTCTTCCACTCATCATCCATACACCATATATTTGATAAGAGAAAAAAAATCATATGTGGTGTGTGGTGTAGAAATGATGAGTAGAATTTTTATCAAGATAAATATTATAGTTAACAAAGGAAGATGCAATTAGTCATGACTGCATGCCTCTTGAGGCAGTTTCATTAATGGTTGCAGAGAGATGGCATTTGAGGCGTTAGAATATTTTTAACCGTTTTATATACATGTAGAAAACATTGAGTAGAACCTTTTTTTTTTGGCCTATATAAAGTTATAAACCTGTTGATTTTTATGATTTTTTTTTTTTAAGGGGATGGAAGAACAGACTTTCCTCATACATGATGATCAGAAAGAACTTTTATTTTCCTTTTTATCCCTTACTTTACATTTGAAAGATAATATGCAATAACCTTGTATAAGGGGCCTTTTTAGATTTTAATGCTGAGATTAGTATGCTTTTTAGTTGCTCAAAGATGAGTAGTAGTTACATGTGCTATTGCTTCAAATGGATTGTTTATAAAATTATCTGTTGTAGTAAGTTAAAGCACTTGCAATTGGGTCTAAAAATATGAGATTTTATGAGATTTTATTGTTAAAACACACTAATTATCAACTACTGCTGGATATTTATAGCAAAATATTAGTGCCCATGACTGAATCAGCAAAACGGTTTTATACCACCCCCATATATACTAGACTTGGTTCAAACGAAAAACTTTACACGAAAAAGAAACATCGTGCGCTGTGCACTTGTTCCAAACCAGGCTAACAATAATCCGCATAGAAGCACTTAGCACGCTGAGTTACAAGAAAGAGAAGAAGGAACTAAAAGAAATAAGAGGGAGAATAAAAAGATAATGGAGGCTCAAATTATATAAGTGATGAGAAGCTCGGCCTTTAACTTACCAACGGGTGTGTGTGTGTAGATAGCATTCAGAAACTATAAAGGAAATTGCAAAAGAAGGCAAAGATGTTAATGATATTATGCTAGTTAGTAGCCCGGGAATAATGGTGGAGGGGGTGATGAGTACTGGAACCCAAAGTGTGGCGGGAGGATGATGTCTGGGGTTGGTGGTGGAGGAGAGTGCACTGGTGGTGGTGGAGAGTGGACTGGTGGAGGTGGTGGAGAGTGGATTGGAGGAGGTGGGGAGTACACTGGGGGTGGTGGGGAGTAAATTGGTGGTGGAGGTGAGTACATGGGAGGCGGCGGTGGTGAATGGACTGGTGGTGGAGGAGAGCGAACTGGAGGTGGTGGAGAGTATACTGGGGGTGGAGGAGATTGAATTGGTGGTGGTGGTGGAGGTGAGTATACGGGTGGCGGTGGTGGTGAATGGACTGGTGGTGGAGGAGAGCGAACTGGAGGTGGCGGAGAGTATACTGGGGGTGGAGGAGATTGAATTGGTGGTGGTGGTGGTGGAGGTGAGTATACGGGTGGTGGTGGTGGCGAATGGACTGGTGGTGGAGGAGAGTGAACTGGAGGTGGTGGAGAGTATACTGGGGGTGGAGGAGATTGAATTGTTGGTGGTGGAGGTGAGTATACGGGTGGCGGTGGTGGTGAATGGACTGGTGGTGGAGGAGAGTAGACTGGTGGTGGAGGAGAGTGAACTGGTGGAGGTGGGGAGTTTATGGGTGGTGGTGGTGGAGATTGAACCGGTGGGGGAGGTGAGCGAAGCCTTTCAAGAGGGTATCTTTCAAATGGGTCATTTGGTTCTGGTGCAGGTTTTGGCGATGGTTCAGATGGTTTTGGCGGTGCTGGAGATGACTTGGGACTTGGGGTCAAAGATTTAGGGGGCGATTGTTCAGATGGTTTTGGTGGGGTTGGAGATGACTTGGGACTAGGGGTCAAAGATTTAGGCGGCGATGGGTCAGATGGTTTTGGCGGGGTTGGAGATGGCTTGGGACTTGGGGTCGAAGATTTAGGAGGCGATGGTTCAGATGGTTTTGGTGGTGCGGGAGATGGCTTAGGACTTGGGCTCAAAGATTTAGGTGGCGATGGTTGTTTTGGTGTTGATGGAGGATGCCCTTTTGGAGAGGGAGAGGGTTGTGGCTGCGGCTTTGGAGTTACAGGAGAAGGAGATGGTTGGGGTTGTGGCTTTGGAGTTGTCGGTGGTGATGGTTTCCTAACCGGTGGCTTTGGTTGTGGATGTGAAGAGGAGCTACCACACATTTTGCTACAATTTACAGGTCGAGTCGCCTCTCGGAAACATATCTTGGTAGGCTTCTGCTTCGGTCTGCCTGGAAAACAGTTGCTTTTGTCATCTAATATCTTGTGCACCTTTGAAGATGGGACACATGCTTGAGCCTCTCCATTGAAGTAGTTGTCAGAGAAAGTGAAGTTGGACAAGCTAGACAACTTGCAAACATTTTCGGGCACGTATCCTGTTAGCCTGTTATGCGAAATGTCCAATTCTTCAACCTTTTGTAGCCCTGAAAATGTTTTTGGCAAAAATCCAATGAACTCGTTAGAGCTAGCTGAGAACACCGTTACATTGCCAAGGGATCCAATTTCTGGGGGGAAGCAACCGCCAAGGTCATTGCCAAGGAAAAGAATTTCATTCAATGTGTTTGCCATGTTGCCAATGGTGTGCGGAATGCAACCAATGAACTTGTTGTTTGCAAAGCTCACAACAGAAGCTGTAGATTTACCTACTGTGTCGGGGATGTTGGACTTGAAACGATTATTGTTTAAGAAAATTGCATCGAGATCCTTTTCAAAGAGTTCTGGAGGCAATTTCCCTTCAAAATTATTGAACCTGAGATCGAGATATTTAAGGCTCGACCATGTGAGGACGACTGTCGGGAAAGTGCCAACGAAGCGGTTGTTGCTAACATCAAACTCGAACATAAGTTTGAGTCTTGACATGGTTTTGGGGATAATTCCACAAAACCTATTAGAGTTAATGTGAAAGAGTGCAACATCGGTCAAGAGCCCCAACTCAGAGGGTAGGTATCCAGCAATGTCAGCATGGTTAAGATCAATGCCGGCAACAACTTCCAAATTAGGATCGTCAAGGGCTGGAGCACAAAAGACACCATTATAAGAACACACATGGGTACCAACCCAATTACGAGTTGTGTTCAAAGGATCAGAATAGATAGATTTTTTCAATGCCTGTAATGCAATATAAGCTTGTTGGAGCCTTAGATTGGCAAAATTCTTGTCATGGTGGATCTCAAGGCCAAGTTTAGAGAAAACATCATCATTTTCTTGTAGAGACAAAAGCTGACGGCGAGCAATTAAGGATGCCTCAACGTTTGTCAAAGCATAAGAGAAGGTTGAAAGAGAAGAAAAGAGAGAAGAAAATAAGAGAAAGCAGCCCAAGACCTGCTTCGATAGAGGTACAGCCATCGCTTACCACCTTGGTAGGCCCAAGGCTGCTTATAGGAGGAAGGGGGAAGGTGAAGAGGAGAATGATATTATAAGGAGGGTAAGGAGAGATGTGGATTGACAATCCCAAGCCATTGAGAGGTTGTGGAAACCGACCTCCAATTTTAGTACCGACAAATCATGTGGGTTAGTTTTAGACACCCACAAAAGTTTTGAAGCAACTCTAAAGATAGGTTTTTTTTTGTTCAGGATTATGGTGTTCATGCCTGTAATATTAAACAACAAACCGTAGCTTAAAAATTGGCAGTTGACCAAGTCCTCCTTTAACCAATTGGTTTCAAATCTTTATTCCATTCCAAAATCGGGAAATCCAATTTTGAGGCTGCAAATGATCATTTACGATGGCATATAAATACTTTTACATGCCATATTTATTATTTTCCATATTAACTCGAGTTTTGACATTAAAACCGTAAGTGCTGGTCACGTTTGGTTACATAGTTTAGATAAAATAAGATATTTTTATTAAAAGTTGAATAAAATATTTTTATAATATAAGTTTTTAATATTAATTTTATTTTGAGATCTGAAAAAGTTAAATTATTTATTATATTTTGAGTAAAAATTTAAAAAAGTTATAATGATGAGATGAGATATGATGAAATAGTTTGATTTTGCATAACCAAACCAACCAAACTCAGCTACACTATAGTTTTGATCCCTTATTTCAAAGTTTAAAGTTTTTAGAGTGACAAAGTTCGATCCTAATTAAGCCTAATTTCACAACAATAGTTTTATGTTAGTGTCAATATTTTTGTGATCAAAACACACTACTCATTTGCGTTCGAATGTCTACACATTTTGTTCAAATATTCATAAACAAATATTCGAATGTTTCTAAATTACTATCACTTAACATTAGAACATTTAAAGATGAATTTACTTTAAATTGAAGAATATTCAAACTCCAGATAATTACATTTAAACATTCGTATATGTCGGCCAAATGTTTAATTTAAGTTAAAATGTAACGTAGTTTACATTCGAACATATAATTAATGTTGCATTCGAATCTTGTTTGTTTTTGTTATGATGTGGATTTGAATGTATATGAAGTTATTTTGCAAAGACACGCATAAAATTAGGATGACATTCAGTTGTTTCGTGTTTGTATTTTTATTTCAATACTTCTAACATTACATCTTGGCCGAACGTTATTGTATACTTCTAACATAATTGTATGCTTTTGTTGCAATAAAGATCTCTAAGAGCCGTTTCTTGCATCTGAGAGAGAGTACTTGGACTATCCCAATAACTAAAAAGTGTATTATGCCTAAATTTAACTTGAGTTTGTGGCGGTGAAAGAACATGATTGGTAGCGTTTCGAGTAAGCCCTCAACCTGGAGTTCCACCTGAAGAAGCAGGGGCAACAGTAATTGCTGAATCTTCTATTGGTACATGGACAACTATCTGGACCGATGGACTTACTTGTCTTGATCGTTACAAAGGACGATGCTACCACAAGTTCTTAGATATAAAAAGAAAAAATAAATTCACATGAGAGAAATAAATTTACTTATAAGAAAAATATAAAGGAGAAATAATATTTTTGTCAAAATAAAATAAAAAATTACACATTTAAAAAGAAAAAGAAAAACAAAGGTGAAGTTAACACCGTTACAATAAAAAACACTACCTTCTCACTCTCTGAGGACTTTACAAGTATCTCTTGTGCCATAAGTCCTTGTTATTTCTCACCCGTTCTCTCTACTGCATACCATGTGAAATGACAATTTAGTTGAGTATTGTAATAGAAAAGAGATGTAATTTTATTGGTAGTATTATTGTGCTTCTAGGATGTCATTTTTTAATTATGTTGATTATGTTTCCACAATTCACTGTTATTCTAATAATATTTTTAATTTCTTTGCCATATCTTTTTTTTTTTTTTTTTTTTTTAATTTAAACAATCTCATCTTCCTATTATATAAATTCTTGCTGATTGATCCGTTATATTGATAATTTTAGAGTGTCTAAGTCCCACACATTCTATATATAAAAAAATTTGATAAAAATTTAAGATCCAAATGAAACAATTATTTTTTAATAGTGAAGTCTATTTTTTTTAAAAGAAAGTACACGAAATTTGTATACTTTAAAATTATATCTAATATTATTCTTACTTATATTGTGTTTTGTTGGTTTGTTGAGTGTTATTGAGGTTTTTTTAAGTTAAACCATGCAATTCAAAGTTACTTGTAGTTTTTATGAATATGACTAGTTGAAATATTTTTTACTTATTGATTTGAACAGCTTTAAAATATGTAAGTCTCTCGGATTTTATTTTTAAAAAAATAAGTTTTGTTTTTTATTATTCGTATTTTATTTTTAAAAAAATAAGTTTTGTTATTTATTATTCTTACACATCATATATTATTTTTTTTTAATTTTTAAGTTTTTTTATTTATTCTTCTTAAACTAATTGAGTTATTCTAGTAATTATTCTTATATTAAATGTTTAGTAAAAGAAAAAAATGAAATAAATATAATGTGTGATATATTATATATAAAGATGATGAATATAATTTTTTCAACTAACTAACGTTACTCTAAGAAAATCTAAAAAGTTGAATCTAAAAATCTAAAAAGCGATGAAAAATCAATAATAAAAGAGAAAATGAGCCCGCGGGCTAGTATACAGTAGTTACAGTGTTCGTGAATCCAACAGCAAGATTTTCGAATATGCTGAGGTGGCAAATGCTCATCTCTAATCCTTTACCATCTCTCTCTAGGGGAGACCAACTGGGAAAAGACGTTGAGGACCAAAGGTCCAAAGGAATCGTCAACCCATCTGTCTCCGTTGCTCGCAAACTCTTTTGCTGATGCGGTCGTGTAACGAATCGATACAACTAAAATCTTACACAGCGTCCCTGATAGATTTTTTATGTATATATAAATTCCGTTGCTGAATATTTGGGGTTACCAATTCGCGCAAATTCACTTCGTTATTTATTTATTAGATAGGTCTTCGTTATTTATTTGTTTTTGCCCTGGTGATTTTTGGCTCGAAAACTTTGTAGGGTTTTGAGAATGAAGGCGATGGAGTCCATAAAGGATCTAATCGAGGAGGCTAAAATTCGAACGGTTTGGTGGGCTCTGTGTATCTTCGCCGTTTCGTACTTCTTATCGCGTAAGTGTGCCAATTTTGCTCTTGAAAGCCAGAATCAATCA